>NW_026562622.1:0-105386 GCF_027474105.1 Poeciliopsis prolifica | reverse complement strand
TTTTTTTTCTTTTTCTCGGGCAATTTCTGGCTAAATGTCCTTCCTGCCCGCAACACCAGCACCCTGAGTAGCTTTGCCTGTAGTTTACTCTCCCCCTTCTACCTTTTGAACCTCTAAGGTACTGACCTCTGCTCCTAAAGCTTTCTATTCCTCTCCTCTCCTGAAAGAACACTTGTTCCTCATTCTGTAAAAAGACTCCTTTATGATGTTTCTCCTCATATTCTTTAGGTGAGGGCAACTCAGGGTATAATCTAGCACTCTGTCCTCCTTGATTTTCCCTTTTTTTGTTGTTATTAGTAGTCCCACACTCATCAGTTCCTCCCTCACCCCCTCTCACTGCTTGCTGCTGCACTGCCTGCCTTCTCACACTCCCAGGCCCTATCTCATCATCCTCATCACCACAAAAATCATGTCCCCCTTCATTCTTTTTAGATTTTTTTTCTCCAATCTCACGTTTTTGTGCTACTTCTAACCAAAATTTTACATCATCATACCCTTCTTTGAACATTTTCTTTGAATTTGACTTTGTTTTTTGTTTTATTTTATCTTGCAGTAGAATTGATTTCTGTATGTTCAGACTGCCATCAAAATTATACTTTGTTGTCCATTTATCTAAGTGTTTTATTTTACACCGATCCTGATCTTTAATAAACTTCCAGTCATTTGATTTTAGACTGTCTATTGGCTTAGTTTTACTCATCCCTTTCCCCATTTTTTTTAAATTAAAATTTGGACCAGTTTTTGTCGACTCCTAGGGAGTCCTAGAAACTGGGAATCTGATTCAGTAGGCCAGCAATTGAAAGAACCTGTTGTGGTAACCCTCGCTTCAACTCTTTCGAGTGGAGAGTTCTTGCCTGTGCATCCACAAGAGGTTTGCTGCTCGCAATCCTACTGTTTTACATGAGATAAAATGTCATCACCCTGAACACCGGCACCCCTCAGGGCTTTGTCCTGAGTCCCCTGCTGTTCACCCTGATGACCCACGACTGCCGTCCACACTTCAGATCCAACCACATTCTGAAGTACGCGGACGACACCACAGTGGTGGACCTCATCTGGGACAACAACGAGACGGCCTATAGGGAGGAGGTGCGGCATCTGGTGGACTGGTGCAGAGGAAACAACCTGATCCTGAATGTCAACAAGACCAAGGAGATCATCGTAGACTTCAGGAAATCCAGACCCACCCACACACACTCCTCATCAACGACTCAGCAGTGGAGGTCGTCAGCAGCACCAAGTTCCTGGGGGTGCACATCAACGAAAACCTCAGCTGGTCTCCCCACATCTCCTCACTGGTGAAGAAGGACCAGCAGCGCATGCACTTCCTGCGTCGGATGAAGAGAGCATCCCTCCCGCCCCCCATCCTTCAGACCTTCTACAGAGGGACCATCGAGAGCCAACTGACCAGCTACATCTCCATCTGGTCTGGGAGCTGCAGGGCCTCTGACTGGAAGTCTCTACAGAGGGTGGTGAGGACAGGGGAGAAGATCACGGGGGCTCTGCTCCCCTGCATCAAGGACATCGCAGAGAGGCGCTGCCTATCTCGCGCTCACCAGATCCTCTCCGACCCCACCCACCCCAACCATGGACTGTTTCCCCTCCTGGCGTCTGGAAGAAGGTTCCGCAGCATCTTGTGCAGAACAACCAGACTACTGAACAGTTTCTTCCCCGGGCCATCAGACTGCTTAACGCCACATAACACCCCTCCACACACTCACAAACCAAATCACCCCCCTATGGACATGGTCAATACATGCACTTTAGTTTAGTTTTGTTCACAACACTGAACCTGTATTGTATGGCACTTCTATTGTATTTATTTATTTATTGTGTAGTATAAGGTTTTAGCTCTGCTACACTGGTAGCCAAGTAACGACATTTCATTGTCAAGATTCACCTTGTGTTTTTTTGGTACAATGACAATAAAGGAAGTCTAAGTCTAAAAAAAAAGTCTAAAACCAAGTGGTATTTATACCTCCAATCACACACACATACACACACACACTGTTTTTTGTCACGGAATTTAAGCGCCTGTTTCGCTGGACTCCGCCGTCCATTTAAACACGGGTATTAGTCGGGCCCCGTTCCCACAACAGGTGGGGTTCGTAAAATCTCAAACCACGTGAAGTTGCAATATACTGAAGCAGGTGAAGTTTGCAAGTCTTCATCCCAGTCAGGTTTTACAAGACCTCCAGCTAGGTAAGGTTCACAAACCCTTATTTTCTAGTTTTTTATTGTTATTTATTTATATATATTTTTGTCTTTTCTTTTTATTTTTATCACTCATACTATTATGGAACTTAAGCGCCTGTTTTCGCCGTCCGTTTAGCCTGCAGGTACTAGTTGAGCTACTGTTACTGCTCACAATAGTACAATTAGTAGTTGAGCTGCTGTTACTTCCTAAATACAGTGCAGGTATTTAGGTGAGCCACATTGCCCACAACAGGACAAGGCCTCCAGCCTTGCAGCACCAGGCTCCGGCAGCCTATCCACGGATTTTGTGCATTACTTTTACCTGTTACAGTCTAGAATTGACAGGGTTTTCACTTGTGCGCGCAACGACCCTCAGTCATTCGCCACTTTTAAAGAAGAATCACTCACCCTCTCTTGTCTTTCCCTAGAGTGTCGTCAACCTTCAGATCCCAGCAGGCAGGCCGAGTCCAGCCCTTTAACAGGTTCTCTTGCCGTGCGCACGGTCTTTACTGGGGTCCGCCATACCTGCCGGAATCCGTCCGGTATGTTGACATCCGGCTCGAGGAACCAAAATGTTAAGGTTAGGGTTAACACCTGTTGAACATACTTAATAAAGACAGAAAAGACAAACAGAGTCGGTATTCTTGCTACTCGCGAGGAGAACGGACAGAGATGTGCTTCAGTCACAATCTCCTACCGCTCTGAAGCACATTTGTCCGCTCCTCACTTTTATTGTTTCAGGATCCCTAATCACAAAGACGCTGCAGTTCCAAAGGGAGGGGAAACCAACTCATCACACAGCTACTGCGCCAGTTGTCATTTACTAACTAATACACAAATGATCTTGCACTAGATAATCTCGTTCCTGACACAAAGTCTAGCAGAATATGTAGTGATTCTTCACAGTGACAGTTTTATAACATTCCAGCAACTCAGCGAACCAAAGCTCTTCACCAAAAGATAACCTTTCAGGAAAACACTGTCTGCTTTCCATCAGTGAGGCTTTCTGAGAAAGGAATCAGAGCAAATCAACAATACAAGAAACATTCTTAATTCTATGATGAGATTAACTTAAAGGAAAGCATAAAATAAAGATACATTATAAAGATCAATGAGAATAGCAAACATTTGATTAATTATATCACAATTTCTCCAACACTGTTTGTGGCTTTGTCCAGCAGGGGGGCTTCATGTCCTTCTTAAGGAGATAATCAGTCATTTTCTGAATCCAAATAGGCAGATGAAACTGGAAGTTCCTTTCATCCACACCACTACATTTGAAGCAAAATTTTTATGTTTCAATCTATTAGTGGAAGGCTGAAAGAAAGGAGGGTCATATCTGATTTTCACAGGATCTGAAGGATCATCTCGTTCATGCAGATATGTTGCTGAAAGGTGCTACAAAAATAAAATTGGATTTGGTTTAAATAGCTTAAATAGGTCAATTTTTATGAATAATTTTCATTACAGTCTATAATGTGATATCAAGTTAGGCTGAAGCAGCAATACGGAAGATTGCTGGTGATAAAAATTATCACCGGCAGGTGATATTTTTTATTTTATTTCAGATCGAGAATTTATACAATTGTTAGAGATTAATTTAAAAAGAAACTTCATATTTAATGTCCAATTTTTCCTCCAGGTGAAGGGAACAGCCATGGGGAAAAAGTTTGCACCGGCCTATGCAAATATTTTCATGGCCTCGTGGGAGGTCGGGGCCCTTAATATGTGCAGAAAAGCACCTCTGCATTACTACCGGTACCTGGATGACATCTGGGGGGTCTGGACACATTCTGAAGCCGCATTTCAGGAATTCCTCCAGCACCTGAACACATACAATCCATCTATCACAGTAAAGTCCACTACCAGCGTTAAAGCGGTCAACTTCCTGGACACCACCACATATAAAGGAGAAAACTTTGACACAACTCATAAATTAGAGATTAAGAATAGAATAGCATTTATTGTCATTGAACAGGATTCAACGAAATTTTTCAACGAAAGTTTTCTTCAAACCCACAGACACACATGCTCTGCTATTTAAAACCAGCTATCATCCAAGGCACACCTATGCTGGCCTAATCAAATCACAGCTCCTCAGATTTCACAGAATTTGTTCACAGAAAACAGACTTTGAGGAGGCAACTAGGATTCTGTTTTCTGCTTTAAGTAAGAGAGGATATTCCAGATCTTTCCTGAGAGCATGCAGGAAGAACTTCCTTGAGTCCAGACCCCCGATTCATCACCTATGATTCCTCTGATCACGACATTCTCCTCCTCAGCAGGACAGTTTGTGCATAACATCAAGCAGAATTTCACCAAATTCCAATCAGACACCTCTTTGCTGCAAAATTACAGAATAATCGCGGCCTACAAAAGAAACAAAAACCTGAGGGATTTCCTCGTCCGTGCTGAGGTCCGACCTTTGAATGCACCAAAGGTCAAAGGTCAGAGTGAATTCTTTAAACAGCTGCACTGGGTACAAAACAGACTCAAAAACACAATTTTCAAATTAGACCCATCAGGAAACCCCAAATCAAAAAATTGTGTTTATTTAATAACATGTCAAATCTGTAAGATCCAGTATGTGGGTGAAACGGGCAACAGCCTCCTTACCCGTTTCACCCAGCATAGATATAATATTCAAAAAGAAAAAAGGACTCATGTATCCTTAGTGCAGCACTTTATACGCCATGGCTGGGATGCACTTTCGGCCTGCGTGCTGGAATGCAACCCAGCCTGGTCCTCAGCCCAGAGGAGAAGGGCTGAAAGACTGTGGATCCACAGGCTGGACAAACAGATCCCCAAGAGTCTGAACGAGAGGTAGGCTGGACGTGAGGGCTCCTGGCGGGATGTGCCTGTGCACACGGGGGGAGGGGAGGAGGGGGAGGGGTTGAAGGAAGGGGACCTGGAACCTTCTGGGTCTCTGACCTTTGACCCTGAACCCAAACCCCAACCCCAACCCTTTCCAGCCAGTGCCTCCAGCCTGGGATGTCCCTCGTTGTCCTGTCCTCTCGATGATGACTGCAGGAGTGTCCTGTCCATGTTGAACACCACAAAACGGCACCAGATTATTAACTGGTCCTAATGCCCCTACCCACCAATTTGCACTAAACCTAACCTCCCAGGGGCTCACGCCTAACCCCTGATTGGAGCCCTATTCCCCCCCATCTAAACACTGTGCATCACTGAGTGGCTTGTATATATATAAAAATCTGTAAATATGTAATTTTTTCAATGTCATTTTGCACAGTTTGTAAGGGCCACCTAGCCAATTTTATTAAAAAATGTCTGTAAATATTGTAAATATTATAATAATGTTGAACTTTGTAAATAATATTACCCGTTTGTCTTCGTTTTCTTGTAAATATTATTAATTGTTCAATTCTTGTAAATATATTTGTTGGATTGAAGCTGCACTTTGTGTAATATAATGATCGGCCAGCAGAGGGAGGCAGAGCATGTAAACAAAGATCAGCTGTCTTCTGTCACTCCCTCAGCTGGTCACCGATGACGTGCAGCTTCCTGCCAACGGGCCAATCAGAGCCCGCTGACTATAAATACTGTATTTTTCGTTCGAATTTTGAAAATATTGTCTATATATTGTTGTTTTGTCCTGTTGGACAGTTTGACAGCAAACAGCCTGATGAAGGTTCATCGTGACCGAAACGTTGCTGTGTTTGCTGTCAGTTTCGATTAAAAAAGTGCCTCACGGCAAACAACAGAGCTTTCGTTTTTGCTCTTTATTTTTATTTATTTTTTACAGTCAGTCTTTTAGTTTAAATAGTTTTTAATTTTTCTTAAAAAATAAAAAAACTTTTTTTCTTACCTGGATCTCCATGGCGTGGGACTTTGATCCGGAGGACGACGAAGGCTGGACCAGGGTCCAGTACAGCCGGGGCCAACGGAGAACCTGGCAACCCACCGACCGACAACGTCGGGCGCACCGTGGCGCACCGTACGGCCGGGATCCCCCCCGACAGCACTGGGGAGAAGGGCCACCGCAGCACGGCTGGGGCGCACCGCGCTACAGAGCTCCTCCACAGGAGCACCAGGGCCGGAGCTACGCCTCGGTGACCCGGAACCGCCGCCCCCGGAGCGACAACAGGGGTCCCCGTCCTCCACCGGTCCATCACCACCAGAACCGCCAACCACACCCCCGCGGCTGGAACCAGGGCGCAGCACCACGCCGAGGACGCGGCCAGCAGCTGCGGCAGCGCGGCCAGCAGCAGCTGCGCCTGGAGCGCAGCGAGGAGGACAGGAACGCAGCGGCTACCAGCAGTCTGAGGACCCGCTCTTCACCACCAAGGTCAGAGCGCTACACAGGCTGCTCAAAGCCCTACACCACCTCCACAACATCGCCCCCAACGACCGCTATCCGTCCGCGATCCAGCGTTTGGCGGACAACCTGGCTGCCGAGATCAAGCCGGCTAATCCTAGCCAGATTATGCTGGACTTGATCGACGGGAACGCGCGGCACTGGGCTTGGAGCACCATAATGATCCTCCGGGGGCACTATGAGGGGATCCTCCGGGAGGATAGGAAGCTGCTCCTGCGCCTTGGTGGGGACTTCCTGGCCCCTCCGTGGCGCTCAGATGGGCCCAGCGCAACCTGGGGAGAAGGTTCAAGCTGGAGACGGCTGAGGATGTGCAGCTGCTCCTCACCATGACGGATGAGGAGCTGACCTCCTCTAGCTCCATCATCATCGCGCCGCTCCCCCTCCCCCACCACCCCCCAGTCCCCCCACCTCTCCCCATACACTCCTCACATCCTCGCTCCCACCCTCCTTGGGGACGATCCGGTGCAGCAGGAGCAAAATGGGGACTCAGAAGAAGAGTCGGAGACAGCTGTCCCTCCCTGTCCACCCAACTCGCTCCAAAGTTCCCCACCTGAGCCGTCTCCATCTCCACGGCCGGTGATGACCACGACGGCCACCATGACCGACCCCCCTGCATGGCGGCTGGACACCACCGGACCCGAACGGCGACGAGGAGACAGCAGAGGCTCCCCCACCTCCAGCCGAGGACGTCACGCCGCTTCCTCAACGCTTGGGGAGCCAGCGCCGCCACGCTCCTCCCCCTCCTCAACCTGAGACGGCATCAACCTCTGCCGCGGAGGAGGAACTCCTCTTCAGCCTCATCCAGGAGGAGGTGGAGAGGTCGAGAGCTGCAGCTGCAGCTACCCCGGTGCCTTGTGCGTCCTCCAGCCCTGCGGAGCTGGACCAGGGAACAACCCTGCGACCCAGAACGGCGACACTGCGCAGCCGGCTGCAGGGCAGCATGCAGCGGCGGCTCTTCTTCAGGAGCCTCCTCCAGGATCCTATTCCTCCGGAAGACATCACATAGGAGTAGCTGAATGACCCGAGAGAGCTGGAACAGCATCCAGAGCCTGACAGACTGGAAAGATTCGTTCCAGCCTCTTAGTCTGGAGGTCATTTCGCGTCCAGTGGTGAAGGGGGGACGGGACATCGCCGGCACTTCCAGCTGTGTGTGGAGCCAAGCCGATGAAGCCTCGGTGTGGGTGAGGCTTTTGGGGTTCACCGTGTTGGTCCCCAGGCTCACACTCAGCTGGAAGTCCGACGTGGCCAGAGGATGTCCGTAAAACAGCTCCTCCAACACCAACTCGAGTTGAAATGACCTCCAGCTCGGGTCATATCTGGCCACTCCTATGTTGTCTTCCAGGATGCTGTGCAGCTCCTTGACAAACTGGCACAGCACCCTTTGGAGGGTTGACGACAGCCCATTGTCGAGACCCGTGTCCTTGAAAGGGGCCACCAGGGCGTTCTCAGTGAAGAGCATGTGGAGAGCATTTATATAAAATGACTCCACTGGCTCAATTTCTGATGGTATCTCCCCAGTTTCAAATCTCCTCACGTGCTCTATCCGCAGACCCAGCTGCATGTCCATCTTTTTGGTAAGATCCTCCATGTGCCCCACGTACTGCCATGCACGTGAGACAAGTACACGCTGGAACTGCGGATGAGAGAGACCGCATGTGACCAGCGCACCACTGACAGGATGTCTGTATGGCATGCGGACATGCACGTGAGGAGAGTTGACGTACAGTTGAACGAAGTTCAGCTTCCCCTCAGCGCTGAAAATGTTTAGGAGCTCTGGCTTGAGGCTCATCTCCAGATGGTCCAGGTTCGTTTGAAAATTGGTGGCCTCATGGATCCCCAAGATGGAGTAAAGAGATCCACGAGGACCTACCAATTCCTGCAGCCCGAACCTGGAGAACAGCAGGTGAGTGTCAGGATCTGTGGCGTTGACATTACAGGCCGTGTGGACTGACAGGCTGGCAACACTGTCAGGACACACAATGTCGGTCAGATCCAGAGAATCCTCCTCCTTCTGCCCGAACGCCGTGAGATGGAGAGCGGGCTTCAGGAGGTGGCTCTCTCCTATGTTCTCAATCGCCTTATCCAACACAGTAAGAATGTAAAACATGTCCCTTCTGAGGACGTGATATTTGCTTGTGTTTGTTGAAATTTGTTTCAGGAGGGTGGGCCGAATTTTGTCACTGCCTTTTGCCGCCTGAAGCAGCTTCTGGAACTCATATACTATTGTGTTGAACATCTCACAAGCGTAAATGTCAAACAAGCTCTTTTTCAGGAGCCGTGTGTCTGGGTCTGACAGGGAGACCAGGGTGAAAATGATGGATAGGTGATATCCACCATCAACATGGGCTATAGTGTACCCACAGCTGTTCCTCAAAACTTTGAGGCCAACTGGGGTACACTGTGTCAGGTCCACATGCTTTTTCAGGAAGATGTAAGAATCCTGCAGCATGTGGGCCTGAGTACGTGGGAGCAGCAGGTAGTGGAAGGGCGCTACAAGCGCTGTTCCACGTTGGAGCTCCACCACGAGAGCATCAATGTCGAACGAAAATGTTAACTCACTGTCGACATTAGTCACGTAGCTCGAATGGAAAGTGAGCCTGACATCTGCAGCTAAAAACTCACTGAGCGAAGAGCACTTAGTTACTGCTTCGCTGAGCGTGGTCGAATTCAGGAGGCCAACCTCAAGTGTTTCAAAGATGGGATTTGCCATTTTGAATGAGTGAAAAATGTGGAATGACTGTGTGTGTAAATGTAGTGAGAAAGTGTGTATTTCGTTGTTAAATGTGGAATGACTGTGTGTGTAAATGTAGTGTAAATGTGGTGAGAAATTGTGGATTTAGCAGTTTAATGCACGACTGAGGAGAGCACGATGTGCACAGCTCGGCTGCCAGCTCGTGAATGAGAGAGAGGGGAAAAGCGGTAAGTACTGGACAGAGAAAAAAAAGGCGCTGTGCGCAGCACGTGCTGTTCACGTGATTAGTGATAGAACGTGCAGACCGCGTGCAGCGCAGCACGTGCTACGATATCGATATAGTTGGCAAATGATAGTGTAAAATTTTAATTTACTTATAATTGAAAACTTTGTTACATGATTACATACACTTATGTAAATTTTCCCGATTTTACAAAGTGCACCAAGCATGACATATCATACATTTTCGGACTCGGGGCTTCGCCCTGAGCACGGAGAACCCACTCCCAGCTCGATCCGACCTTCCTAGCCAGACCTCAAAATGAATGGGAGTCTATGGCAGCTATAGGAAGGGGAGGGGCTACGGCCACCAAACTCACAGGGAAGGTGGCTGGGGCCATGGAGAGTGTACACACGAAGTTTGGTCACTTGCCCACTTATGGTTTGGGAGTTATTCAACTTGCCCCTCTTTTTGAAATGAATTCAATGGGAGTCAATGGCAGCTATGTCTTAGGAATGAGCTAGAGCCACCAAATTCACAGGGTACCTGGGCATGCTCCCTGGGACTCTGTGCCAAGTTTGGTCCACATGAGACTTTTACTTTTTGAGTTATTCAACTTGCCCCTTCGAAATTTTTGACTATCATCCTATATCCCTAACGCTAACCCTAAATATCCTAAATATCAAGATTCGAGGAGGCCAGATCGCAAACTCATTCAATTATTAGATATAAACTTAAAACGAAACAACTTCATATTTAATGTCCAATTTTTCCTCCAGGTGAAGGGAACAGCCATGGGGAAAAAGTTTGCACCGGCCTATGCAAATATTTTCATGGCCTCGTGGGAGGTCGGGGCCCTTAATATGTGCAGAAAAGCACCTCTGCATTACTACCGGTACCTGGATGACATCTGGGGGGTCTGGACACATTCTGAAGCCGCATTTCAGGAATTCCTCCAGCACCTGAACACATACAATCCATCTATCACAGTAAAGTCCACTACCAGCGTTAAAGCGGTCGACTTCCTGGACACAACCACATATAAAGGAGAAAACTTTGACACAACACATAAATTGGACATTAAAGTTTTCTTCAAACCCACAGACACACATGCTCTGCTATTCAAAACCAGCTATCATCCAAGGCACACTTATGCTGGCCTAATTAAATCACAGCTCCTCAGATTTCACAGAATTTGTTCACAGAAAACAGACTTTGAGGAGGCAACTAGGATTCTGTTTTCTGCTTTAAGTAAGAGAGGATATTCCAGATCTTTCCTGAGAGCATGCAGGAAAAACTTCCTTGAGTCCAGAGCCCCCGATTCATCACCAATGATTCCTCTGATCACTACATTCTCCTCCTCAGCAGGACAGTTTGTGCATAACATCAAGCAGAATTTTACCAAATTCCAATCTGAAACGTCTTGCTTCAAAATTACAGAATAATCGCGGCCTACAAAAGAAACAAGAACCTGAGGGATTTCCTCGTCTGTGCTGAGGTTCGACCTTTGAATGCACCAAAGGTCAAAGGTCAGGGTGGATTCTTCAAGCAGCTGCACTGGGTACAAAACAGATTTAAAAACACAATTTTCAAATTAGACCCATCAGGAAACCCCAAATCAAAAAATTGTGTTTATTTGATTACCTGTCAAATTTGTAAGATCCAGTATGTGGGTGGAACGGGTAACAGCCTCCTTACCCGCTTCAATCAACATAGATATAATATTAAAAAACAAAAAAACACACATGTACCCCTAGTGCAGCACTTTATACGCCATGGGTGGGAGGCAGTTTAAGCCTCGGTGCTGGAATGCAACCCAGCCTGGGTTGCATTCACACAGATCCCCAAGGGTCTGAACGAGAGGTAGGCTGGACGTGGGTGCTCCCGGCAGGACGTGCCCGTGCACACAAGGGAAAGGGGAGAGGGTGAGGGGGATCTTTGACCCTGAACCTTGACCCTAACCGTACCCATACCCAGCTAACCATTGATGCTTTGTATATGACCTTCCCACAAGTCTTTTCACAGCTCACAGCAGAGAGCACGTCAAACTTAAGCTTTGAGATGAGCTGAATTGAGCTTCCTCTGGTTACAGCATTACTGCTTTCTTGCCACCTTGAGGATTGTAGCTTGACTTTTGTAGCTTTTTTATTATAGACTTAGACTCGTACTTTATTGATCCCTTGGGAAAACGCCCTCAGGAAATTGAAGTTACCAGCAGCTTACAGGCAGAAAAGTGGCACACAGTGAGCAAAATACAAAAGAATACAACAAATACAAATTAAATACAAAGGTACACACTAAATGTCAGTAGCCAAAACCCTAAATTAAGCAAAAAAATAAGCAAGGAATAAGAATATAAATAGAGTATAAATAAAAAATATAAATACAACATCAAAGAAAATATAGGAATTTGGCAGATAGATTGACCAGTGATATGATATTGCACTATATGGTTTGGCCTGATAAGTATGGATATTTGCAGAAAAGTACAAGGGGTCACTACTCCTTCTCCCCTCTGTCCTGTGTCACCTCCCACCCCCCAGTGAGGAGTTGTACAGTCTGAAGGCGTGGGGGACAAAGGAGTTCTTGAATCTTGGGAAGCAGCAGTCTGTCACTGAACAGGCTCCTCTGGCTGCTGATGACGGCGTGTAGAGGGTGGCTGCTATCGTCCATGATGTCCAGCAGTTTGTTCAGTGTCCTCGCCTCTGCCACCGTCACCAGAGAGTCCAGCTTCATGCCGACCACAGAGCCGGCACGCCTGATCAGTTTGTCCAGTCTGGACATGTCCTTCTTGGATGTGCTGCCTCCCCAGCATACCACGGTGTAGAAGTTCCTTTTATTTCAATTCACAATAACTTCTTTATTTAATATCTATTTAGTTTGGCCAAGAGGCTTGCCTTAGTTTTAGTCTCATTTATAACATTGATTCATTTATTTAGTTCTGTTTTGAATAATGTTAAATGAAATGGTATTATTATGAAGTTTTATACTGTTTATTTCTCTAATTATTTTCCTGTTAGGAATAAGATTAGTAAGTTTAGACGTTTTTCGGTTTTCTTTGGGTTTTAGAGGTTTTTAAGACCGTCATGGTCACACAACATCGACAGCTTTCTCATTTCCTGGGGCGTGGCCAGAGGACGGGGGAGTGGCGGACGGCGTGTGACTGCTCGTGCATTACCTTCAACTCTCCACTTTCAACTGCCCAGTTGACGGACGAGGTGGGGGGAGTTGTCAAGAAAGATTTTACCCACCTACCCTAACCCCTAAATACTCCCATATGCCCCATATTAAATCCAACCAAAGGTCTCATATTCCGTTCTTGTGGATGTCTCCATGTGAAATCCTCCCATACATTCCGTGTTGAAATGGGATGAGTTTTCATCAGCTCTGGAGCTGCAAGAAGCTCCTTACTCTGTAGGTCACCAAATACATTAAACCATAAAATATTGCTTTGTATTTTGTTTAACTTTTTTTCTGAACACCTGTCAGAATTTATTTCCTCTGTGTCGGTAAACACCCACGGATACACTGGTGGTGCTGCAATTCCTATAGCTGGATGAGGAAGTGCTGTTTGTTCTTTTGATAAAGTGAAGACACATTTTGTAGTTTATCCGTTTGTGAGTGGGAGGCAACAGAAAAATTACGTTTGTTCTCACAATGTCACACATAATTATTAACACAGAATGTTTGCTCCTGTGGTAAATTTGGTCTATAAAATTGACTGCTCTTTTTGGCTCCACCTACTTCTGTGAGTTTACGTTCTCCAACTTATGATTATTGAAATAAAATACAAATCTACCCTGATAGACGTTTGATGACCTAAACAAACCTTTACATTTTTCAAAGTGAATACTCACTTTTTACTTCATGTAGTTGAAATAGTTGGGGTCAGATTTGTTGAATTCAGGTGTGTAATATTTGATCCTGACAGTAGAAGGCACTACAGTTCAGTTAAACTGTTATTCAGAGAAAATTAATCTTTATTTTGAAGCAGATGAGTGTGCTTGATTAAAAGACATTAAATGTAAATAAAAAGCAGAACTACAGTAACATAAAGGGAATGTTTATATGAAGGAGGAGGTAGTTTGACAATAGTGGTTTCGACAGTCAAAGATAGCTTCCTCTCGAGTGCTCTGTCTGTTTGTTTGTTTGTTTGTTTTTTTAAATAAAACAACTTGAAGAAGGCTCCATCACAACCCGGGCAGCCTGGTGACGGTTAAGAGTTCTGGCTCCTTCTTCATGACGTCATTTCCGTCTTTGAATGGGCTTCTTGGGTCGCTGCTGTTTCCTGAAGTCAACAAGGCACCCGGTGGCCTCAGAGATGGGAGTGAAGGATCTGATGGGAGAGTTACTGATTCTGTACGCTGAAACCTCCTCATCATCATCGTCCCTTAGATCAATAACTGCTCTGAAAGTCAGACACACACACAGACAAAAAGCTATTAGACTCCAGGTCAGCAGTCACAAGCAGTTATGTCAAGATTTCTTTAGTAAACTCTTGATCACTTGAAGCACAGCTTCACATATTTCTAACATCAACATGTGAAAAGTGCCTTTTTCTGCTCGACTTAATGTCAAGACTATATTGATTACTTTTTGGATTAACCCATTAATAATTGGATTGCAAAAGGAGCTTAGTTGAATTAATTTACATAATTTGAACCTAGAGAAACTAAATCTGCTACTTGCTGAGTTCTGGGTAGTACATGTTTAGAGAAAAAGAAAAGATTAATCGATTGCTAAATTAGTTGACGATTATTTCAATCACAACTGAAACGATTAATCAGATTAATATTTTAAGCCCTAAAATGTAAAAATATTTTACATTTAGACCTGTGTCAGTATTTTAATAACAAATGGAACATCTGTATGTGCTCTGCAAGAACTTCAAGACCCTGCAATGCCTTATGTTAAAACAAAAGAACTTATCTTAGCTCAGCTAAAAAGCATGAGACAAAAAAGTTCATTTCAAAAAAGATCATCAAAAATTGAGACATTCGGAACCCAAACACATGTAATATGCAGAAGAACGTTTAGTAGTTCTGTAAAAAAAAGTCTTACTCAGGTTGGAGTTTGGAACCTGATGGTCCAGCACCTGAGAAAACAGTAAAACATCAAACCTGAGTTTGTTTCTGAGGAAAAAAAATTCATCATAACAGTGAAGATTGCGAGAAGACCCAAAATCATAAATAATCAGAGATGCTTCAACTCGTCTGACAGAAAGTTCTGAATATTGTTTTTTGGTTTCCCTGCAGCTAACTTAATACCAAAACCAGAGCAAGATGTAGTTTTGTTGACCACTGACCTGAGTCCCTGCTTTCTGTTTTCTCCAGAGCCGACAAGAGATTTCCCTTCTGCTGTTTACAGATAAAGGAGCAAATTAAACAGTTTTTTTTTATCACCACAGTATTTAAATGTGTAAATAAAGCCGATTTTTCTCGGTTACTCCTACCCTGCTCACTGTCCCGCGCTGAAGGCAGAGCTCTATATGTCGGCTGTAATCTCTTAGAGGAACAGATTTCTGACAGATGTAGCATTTCTCCTGGTTCCTGTGGAGCAATGAACAAAATTTACTGAGGTTTTAAAAGGCAAACTGATACTAATGAAACCAGTGTCATTAGGCATGGAACATTCAATCACAAAATGCAGAAAAAAACGACACGATGTCAGATGATGCAGTGGTGAAAAAAACTCTGATTGTAGTTTCTACAGACCTGCAAAGATCAGAGGCTTGGCTGGTTTCCTCCGACACCACCTCTGTTCTCTTCATTCTCTTCCTACGAGGTTTCAGTAAGTCTGTCAACAAGGAAAAAACGTCAGCACAACAAACCAGGAAAACTGGAAATATGTATGCTCTGTGCTGGTCAAAGTTTATGTTGTAACTGTGATCATTTCCAACTGACATTTAATCACACAAACTAATTATAAAATGAGTTAATGTTTCCGAGGAATAATCTGTGCATTACCTTGAAAACCTTGACTTTCAGCCCTCTGGTCGATCACGGCCACCTCTCCATCACAGTACGCTGCATGCATCTCAATCTCACTCACGGGAAACGATCCCTGACAGATGGGGCAGTCGACAGAGGCTTCAGGGCTGTGAGGGACGACGGCTGCTTCCAGTTCAGGACATTCTGATCTCTCCACCTCTGGATCCTCCATCTTCTCCACCTCTGGATCTTTTCTGCTCTTGACTTTCTTAACCTTTCGTGCAGTCTCTCCTCCGGCATCTTCAGCGCAACCTGAGGCGTTTCCCTCCATTCTTGAGTCTATTGTGGATCAAACGAATCACACATAAACTCACCTATGGCAGTTAGTTTACAGGATAACAATGGAACTCAGAAGGTTTAGTGTGTTTGCTTTTCTGGATTTTTTTCACTTTTCAAATTTGGCTCTGGCTCCTGAGACTCGTCTCTGATGGGAGAATCATCTCTGAGGATCATTTTGATCTCAGGCAGCTCAGGATCTTTCTGTGGAGGCTGTGAGGAGATAAAATAAATACATCGCAGGATGTTTTTCATCATTGTGCATTAAGCCATAAAAGTATTCCAGAACAGAACTTTGAAATAGAGTAATATTATTTACTTCCAGCAGGGGGCTGACCTGTGCTTCAGCATCAGCATCCAAGCTCAGGTCTTTAGTGCCGTCATCACTCAATTGAGTTTCTGTTTGTTTCAAACAGGAGAAATTTGTTCATATCAGCAGCTCAGAAATGACTGGAGACCTGGGAGCTAAAGTCATAACAGTAAACTACTTCACCTGGACAAACGTCACAGTCGTCAGTGTCCATCTGCACTTCATCACTCTCCTTGTTCCCCTCTTCCTCTTTTTCTTGCTGCTCTTCTTCTTCATCTTTTCTTTCCTCTTCCTCTTCCTCTTCTGGAAGAAAATCAGCAATTTCGCTCCTTTTGCTGCCTCTCAGTCTTAGACCTCTCCTGATAAACGGGAATCAAGCGATCAGAGTGACAAAGATCCAGATTCTCAGATGACAGTGAACAATGAAGAAACAATAAATCTTAATTAGTTTTGTTTTTTGGAGTGTGAAATTCACATAGGTTTGGTTTGAGTACATTTCATCACTCAGAGTTCAACCACAACATTTTTCGGTAAGATTTTCAAGATTTAGTTTTACCTTCGAGAAACACAAGGCTGAGGTGATCCAGCTGATGTTTCAGGGGACATGGACTTCTGATGAGAAAAAAATAAACATCACCAACATCCCAACTACATTAATAACTGCTTTGACTTTTGTTTCTACATGGCAAATCATTCACTGAAGATGTAGAAGAGTAACAGCAAACAGTCTTAACGTGCTGATGACCCATTCTGTTTACCTGAGTTGAGGAAAATGTTTAAATAACAAAACTGAGGACTTAAGTCAGGATCATTTCTTTGATGATCTGCAGTATGTACCTTTTCTAAAAATGTATTTGTTTTTTTACACATCTGTTGAAACTTTGTCAGTGACATAGTGACATAATAGGTTCAGAAAAATACGAGCTTCAGTTAATTTCTTGTGATGACATTGGGAATTTGTTCCACATTCAAGAAATCATGGCTCAGAATGATTGGAATACTTTGAAGATTTTAGTTGCCATATGCTGAAGATGAAATACCCTTAAAATGTTTTATTTCCAACAAGATGACAACACTGAACACACCACAAAGTGAGCAGTATCACCAGAGCAACAACATGGTCAAAGGGTAAAAATGCAGTTTCTGTGGCAACACTAAGAGACTCAGAGGATTTGTGAATATAGTTTTGAGCTGGATTGGCTGTTTACAGGCATCAGAAGCTGGTCAACAGGAAATACACGGTTCACCAATTCCCAGATGCAGCCGAATAATTAATGTTCCTCAACTTCTGTGGAGTGAAAACAACTTTAATCAACTTTTGATTAGAAGTAGAGCCACAGTGTTCCTAATTTCTAAAAAAACAACAGAGTTATTTTGAACAGTGCATATGAAAATAAATAACCAACTTAGACACTGTTTGGAGGAAGAGGGCATATGGGGATGTTTGATGTATATTTTATCATGTTAGGTTGTTTTAAAACACCTGCTCAGCGACTACAGATGAGAACGAGCTTAAGCTAAATCCTGTGCAAGGCATCTTTTATTAATTTTTTTTTTACATGTTTAAATAAACAAAAAAAAATAATGAAATAAAAGTTGGCTGACCTGTGGCTCTGGCTGAATGGCCTCCCCCCACTCAGCCTTCCTCAGCAGACCCCTTTGAGCTTCTTTCAGACTCTTCTCATAAACCTCAATCTGAGCCACGATCACCTTAGGAAAACAGGAGCCGTTCAGCATCTCTGACATTAAACACTTATGCTAAAATTAGAAGTTTAAATATTATTCATTTTGATCATTAACGAGTGTATTATCTAGATATAAAAAAATCAGAAATAATCAAGTAATTCAAGTTTTCCTAAAATTTCAATACTGTTAGTGATCAGATTCACCTTGGTGTATGTATCAGGGTCCAGGCCTCTTGGACAGAAGGGAACCCCCCAGTAGTAGTGGATGGTCTGTCTGTCTGAAGGCTCCCCACGCTGAGGCGACGCCCTGCGGACCTCCTCCTGTCTGCTCACAGGATGCAGGGCAGAGGTGGGAAGCGGTGACAAACATTTCTGGGGTTTCAGGCTGGAAAAAGAAGGACCAGAGATACTTCTGTTTCAGTTATAAGCAAAACGGCTCCAGATTTTGGAGATTTACAGAGAGAATCAATCAGTTATGAAGAGAAATATGATCTAAAATGGGCATTAACCCTAAACCTAAAAGCTGCTGGTTTATTTATAGGGATATTTCAGTGAACATGCTTGTTTATTTTCTTTCAAGTGACTTGAATGTTCAGGCATTAGCATGTCAGTATAATGGATATGGATAACCAATCTCTAGAACATTGTTTTCATCTAAAAGGCTTTAGGTTTGCTGTAAATAATTTTCTCTAGATTATTAGAGAAAATAAACTTGGGACAGTAACTAAAAATGATATAGCAAAAAGCTATGTTATTTTAGAAGACTGAGGAAATGCCATAAAGAAACTAATTTAGTTGAAACATTTTCAACAGTGAATGTTATTCTGGGTGAAGGCGCCCTCTGCTGGGCAGCAGGGGAGTAATCCAGGATCATTGCGGGTTTAAAACCGAATCGCAATCTGTACATTGCATATTTTTACACACAGTATGCTGTCACAGATTATGATTCAAGTTTATTAGTCATAAATTATCTATGCAAAACGATTTAATGTTTAATATTAAAACCACGGAGAACTATACATTTTTTATTTATTTTCTGATCACCTGCATGCACAAAAATAAAAATGCTTCTTACAGTTATTAGAAAACTTAAATTTACATGTAAGGTTGATGTACCTGCAGTATGACCCGGATGGTTCTTGGGAAGCCGCTAATACATGATTCGGGGATGATCCCAACTGATTGTCTGCTGGAACAGCAGTTTTCTCCACAGGGAAGACTGGACTGGGAGAACCAACAGGCTGCAGCAAACACACACATGCACAAACACACGAATGAGGAGAAAGGTTCAACGCTAAAAACACAACATAACTCGAAAACAGCATTAATCTGAATGTTTCCACACCGTAATGTCATCCTCCTCCTGTTCTGACCAGATCAGCGTCATGTCGCTTGTGAGGTCTGTCTCTGCAGAGGTCCAGCCTTCACAGTTTTCAGTCACCTCTTCTAATGGTTAATAGTTAGAGAAACACTGCCAGTCAATTGCTGATCGCACATTTAAAAAATGAAATGTGTGATCTTACGTCGTACCTGACTTTGGCAAATGTCTGTTGCACTCGGCAGTTGGAGAGCCGCCAGACTTTATGTCCTTTAGATGAAAAAGGAAGGAAACCAGAAGCACTTTAAGTGGGGTAGGTGGAAGTGAAGTAATAAGAACAAACAATAAGCAGGTGCTTTCTGAAGTCTAGTTGAAAAGAGCAGCTGCTCTAAACTTACAGAAACTAATCACATGGGGCATTGTGTTGGCCTCTTTACCCCACACCTCAGATTCATCTGATTTAACTCCTGCAGCTGTTCCATTAACAAACATGTTACATTTTCTAGAGTGATCCTAGTAATAATCGCAATTTCTTTAAAAAAAAAAAGAAAAAGGACACAGGAGAGAGTAATCAGACTATCAGGAATCTGACCAATGGCCCTTCCAGAAAAGGTTCACCCCACACAGGAAGATGAGGATTCAAATTCAATTCAAAATTACTTTATTGATCCCAAAGAGAAATGAAATGTTGCTGTAACTCAAATATCTTCCAGTAGCAATCAGATTGCAATGACTCTGAAGAGGCCTCTGACTAAAGACTTAACAGGAAACAGATTAACATCTCTTGTGTCATAATGTCATGACATGATGGTAGTTTCAATTAACAATGTTAAAAACATCGTTTTGTAAAAGCTACATACATCAAGCAACTTTTAGCAGTTTTTCTTTAACCTGGAATCATTGTAAAACCATCTGACCTTCCTGTAGTCAAAAGGTCTCTGGTCATGGTCAGAAGCTCGGAGCTGCTGGTCAGTCCTCTGCAGTTCAGCGGGGCTCGTTGACCGCTCCACCTGTCCTCGGCGGGGTCTTTACGAAATGAAGACTGTCCTGAGGGGCTTTTATGGAACACAGGGCTCTGGGGGGAGCGAGACCTCACAGTGGGATTTGAACTTTCCTGAGAGGAGCAGCTGAGCTCTGTATTTTCACAGGCAGGATGATTAGAGCAGTCAGCAGTTCTGCCAAAAACTGGACTCTTAACAAACGTGGGGCTCTGCTCCAGGTGACTTTCACGGCACATGTCATCTCCTGGGAAAACAGGACTTTTGGGACAGAATATGGGGTTACTCTGGGGAAAAACAGGGCTTCTGGGCTGAGCAGATTTTTGAGTGGAAATCAAACTGTCCTGAGAACACAAGACAAACCCCGAGCTCTTGCAGGTTTCCACTAGATCCAGGTTAAGGCGATTGACATGAACATCCGCTCTACAGCTGGTCAGCGGGAAGACTGGAGACATCTGGAGCTGGGAGTCTTCAATATCCGTTGAGTCGGAACTCTGCTTCCCGAACAGGAGAAAGTATGTAAATTGTCACTTTTCTTTGGACTCTTTACTGATTGTAAAGTATGAATGGAAAGAAAAAAGATGGTGAAATTGTAATGGACCTGTGGAGAATCCAGATGAGCGGAGAACGATTCTGTGATACTGGGAGAATTCTGAGAGGAAACTTTTGGAATCTGTGAAAAAGCTGGCATTTCCATAAGAGGACTGCCAGCTTGTTTTCTCCGCTTTTTTCTCCTGGTGATAATTTCATCTCCTGGTCCAACAGCTCCTGGAACACAATCGACCAATCAGCAGGTTTCTTCACATAGAAAAATTTACTACGGGAGGAAGAAATCCTCATACTAACCTGAGTTCATGCCACCCTCCTCTGGCATCCTCTCCCCGTTAGAGAATGAGAGTTTTTGTCGAGAGCCGGTGCCCTGGGGGACACCATCAAGCAGATGTTCATTTGGGGACTTCAGACCAGGTTGTGTCTGGTTGACCATCTATGAGGGAGACAAGCTTCTTTGATGAAAAGTGCAAATGTTAGGGTCTACTCTCCTGGTGATTCCTCTCATTGGGATCATTTTTGGTTTTCTGTGCAGGTTTTGGTCTAAGTTCATGACTTTTCCAGCTTCACCTCTTAACAGGGAGATATGTAAATGTGAGCTGGAACATGTGAGATCCAAAGTGATGGAACTATTTCGACAAGAGAGAACAAATGTCTCCCTGTATTTAAATATAAAAACACTGTCATTTACACAAAGAAAAGGTGGGTTTGTAAAAATCATGGATTATTTCCACTATTTGTTCAGGTATCAGAGTTTCACCAACTCAAACTTAAGACTTTCAAATACAATTATGAATGCTTTACAGCAATTTATGAACTTTGCCCATATACATGATGATAAATTTGTACTTACCCATGATATATGCAAAAACACTAGCTAGCAGGCAACAGTATATCAACCCACCTGTCTCAAGTCACAGAACTTAATCTAAGTCTAATTACACTTAGACTTAGATGTCTAATTGTAATTCACTTTCCTTCAATAGAAACATTTCAGGAGAAAAAAATAAATACATTGAATACACAACATGAAATACACAAAATTAAAGGCCAACTTATTTTTTTAAATGAAGTTAAGACATTTCAAAACCTTATTTTAGATCAATTAATTTAAGGCTTTTTAAGGAAGTGTGGATACCCTGGATGTGCTAACTTTATTCTTATCTTGTCTTACCTGAATTACAGCATAGATTACCCAGAATTATGTTTCAACAGGATTTCTGCAGAAGGTAATGTCAAATCTGAACTCACGCTCTCCTGAATGGCCTTCATCACATTCTCATCCTCCTGCTGCTGTCTCAGTGCTGTGTTGCTGGCTTCCTGTTTGCTGAGTTGGAGCGCCAGGTCCATCTCCTCCTCCTCAGTCATCTCTGAGCAGCAAACAGAGAAAACCAACAGAATTTGCCTCAACAAATCTGAAGCACTGGGCCAGAGTGTTTGAGTACCAAGAGTACACAAAAATGTTCTGTATTTTCCTGCTAGAAAATACAGAAGCAGGAATGCATTTGAAAGAGCAACCTTTTGAAAGAACAAGTTCCAACGTTTTAAAACTTTCTCCAGTGATTAACAGGAAACAATGATTATTCGTTTATCCACCTTTTCTTCTGGAGTGGTTCTTCCTCTCCCTTTGGCGTTTCTCTCGTGCTAATGATGTTGATCGAAGCAAAGACGAGAGCTCATCCTGAAAAACAGATTCCAAACCACAGATGGAATTTACTTTTCTGCAGCTTAATCAGAGAACATGATTAAGCTGCAGAATACATACATTAAAACTAGAAGTTTTGATTTGAAACATCTCTACCTTGCTTTCTGTGTCGGTAGAAGCTTTGTCCTCCTGGGTGTTTTCATCCTGTTGGCTTTCAGAGGAAACGTTCTGGGCCAGCTTCTTCCTCAGAGCCATCCTGCTCTGCTGCTGAGTCGCTGTGACAGGAAGAAAATGATACTTGAGAATTTCTACAAACTGAATATAAAAAGTATTCACCATCTTGAAAGTTGCTTTTACAAATCAATCAGAAGCAAAAAACCCCAATGAAAATAGATAAAAACAACTCTTAAATGTCAAACTGAAAACTGATTTCAACTAAATAATATTAAATATATTTAACATGGGTGTTGTGGTGACACAGGGGTTAGGCACAACCCACAAATGAAGGCTTTAGTCTCCAGCCTGATGACCTTTACTACCTGCCCCCCTCTCTCATGACCCACTTTTCTTTGTTTAACCACCAAATAAAGGCCACTGAAACTAATAAAAACTTTCAAAAATAAATTACATAAAACAAGTGATAATAAAATATAAATAAAAAATGAAACTCCTTTTCTAGTCAAAATTAAGAAAACAAGACTTTTGTTTAAGCAATTAATCAGATGATTCATTAAAATTAACTCAATAGTTTCCATTCTGATGAATAATATTTTAGAGTGCATATAAAATCTCTAAAAAGAGGCAAATGTAGCATGATTGCTGACTCCTTACAATCTACAGGAGCAACATCTCTACTGGATAAATGCTCCAAATTTTCCTTCAGGCAAGAGACAACCACAATATAGAGCAGCAACCTCTTCAATTCAAAAAGCCCTTTTGTTTTTGCCTGAAATTAAAGATGTTTTTAGCTTTCCCTTCTTCTGCATTGCTGTGAAAATAACTAGTTTGATTTTTTTCAGGACATAGAAAACACATGAAGTCTTTATAAGTTTAAAAATATACATCTCTCAGTAGAAATAGGCCAACTGAAGCTCTTCTCTCTTTAGACAACGTGACAAATCACATATTGTAGCAGGCTATTGAAATCAAAGTACTAAAAAGCAAACATCTATTATGTACCATCAGTGATACTTTGTTGTTGAACTTCGAAGCAGATGTTTAGAGATGCTAAAAAAATATATTTCCTACTGACTTAATATATAAAATCTTTGCTCATTTTTTTTGATCAAAGGTACTAAAAACTACTTGATCACAAAAGAGCCTTATGTATCCATTATCTCTGTATTTGGGTCATGATCCATTACTATGTGTAAGGATATACAGGTCAGTTAAACTGCAATCAAATGAAATCAGGAGATACTTGCAGGGTGATGTTAAATTTATTTTCATACTTGGAAAATCATTGAAAATTAATTAATTCAAGCAATTTGCTTCAACAACTGCAACTCATTTTATGTAAATTCATCACACTCACACATATCATGATATCTTTTAAGTGTTTTGATTTGTCATACATTTTTATGATTAAGACTTTCAGCCAATTCAAACTCAAAATGTTGATTCTCAGTATTAAATGAGACAAGTAAAAATCATTGTAATTCAGAAATACTTTCATTATTGACTCATAAGAAGGGAACCCATTTTTCAGGTGTCCCCATTGTTCTAAAACAGCTGATTTAAATGAGTGGCTGATTTAAAAAGCATCTGCAACACTTGAAATAGAGCCACTGCTGAAATGGTCCTTTAAATCAGTTGTGCTTGGTTGGGACCAGGAATGAAACACTGGGCAAAAGGAAGATGACAGACTTCACAAAAGCAAAAGCACATGATGTGGATTACCAATGCTTGCATTATCCAAAACATGTTCCTGTGAAGTTTCATCTCTATTGTCCAGAAAGTGAGCTGTTAGTATGTCATGAAAGTCATGAGATTGTCATGCAGTCTTCAGTCAGAAGCCTGTTTAGATTTCCTACAAGACTGACTGCTACTGGATAACTTTCTTTCTCACAGCAGGACCATCTCTCAATGCACTTGGATGATATGAGTTGCATTTTCTTCCCCTTATTAAAGTATTTTGAATTGAATTGAATCACTTTCTCCACAACAAATCTGCATATCAGTTTTCATATTTTCAACTGAAATTTAACTTTTCCCTAATGTTCAGATGTGTTGCAATGCGCAGATTGAAAGAGTGAGTGAATCCAGACCAACCGCTTCTTTCCCTCGATTTTCACGGAAGTGACAGCAGCGGTTACCTGACGACGGTGATGAAGAGTGTCTTCCTCTTCCTCTCATCTGCGTGTGGGATCATCCAACCATGGGCGCCGATTGACAGGAAAGGCCTAAAGTAACCAAACAAAGTGAATAAATGAATGTTTGAAAAGCACAGTCCCGTTAGACAGAAATAAATAAGGAAGCTGAATGTTAAATGACAGCGCGCGAGGACGGCGGTTGGTATGGAAACAAACTGAACACACCAAAAAGCCTCAAATAAAGTTCGTTGGCTCAGTTTCCTGATCAGTTTCCTGAACTATCAAGTTACAGCAACAATTAACCTTCAGTTTGTGCTGGTGTGTGTTTTTATTTTAATCTAAAATCTACCAAAGACAACAGCAAAGTACGACAATTTCAGTTTTAAAACACTCACAGGAGGGTTTTTTCCTCACTTTCGCGGCGCCATGTTTGTTTCTGTTCACGCGACCACGTGATGTCTACGTCAGACGTATGTCACGCTCCAATCCAAAGTCCAATTTCGTCAAATCACTGCTGCACACAGCGAAAGACACAGTTCTTTAATGAACTTCTTTTGAATTGCATTAAGTTATTTTATGTATGAATACCTTTCTGACGACTTTTTCCTTTTAAGTTTTTAGTCATCTTTTAAACTCATCTTTGGCCAAAAAAGTATTTTTTAAAATCCTCTCCTAAAAGAGTGTTTATGATTTTACCCTAAAAGGGAATTCCCTTTTACAGTAAAGTAATAAGATTTATAAATAACTCGAATTCGAGTCCTACATTACCTCAGTGATTTATAAATCTAATTACAATCAAGTTACAGTACTAAAGAACACTATCACATTTAAACACTGAATGGTATTGTTTTTGAACTTCAGATATTAGAAAATGTTTTTTGCTTGTTTGGTTAATTTTGTTGCTTGGCCACTGGTGGTTTTTGATGCAAACTGTGTGGCTCAAGGCCCAGAGCACAATTTTATTTCGGGTAGCACAAATACAAACTTTGAAAATATAAAAATAAATGCATGGATGTACGTTGTGCCCCTTTTGAGTTTTATTTTGCTTACTGTAATGTATTAACACTTAGATTGACCAGGGCTGAAGATGATCATTCTGAACACAGATTCTCAAAAAGTTTGGGAATTATTTCGAGAACAAAAAACGGATCCACATTCAGAATGAGAGGCTCACCCTCAAGAACCACCAATGATGGTAACTTTGTATGATGGCAAATTTTCAGCTTGCTCAGCATTTTAGCTGGAGTAGCTTCAGAGCAGATAAGCAATTTCTCCCGATTGATTACACATATTCTATTCTACTCTACTCTATTCTATTCTATCTTCAGCTATTTCCACTCCACTCTCACTAAATCTTGAATCCAGTTCTTCTTTTTTATCACTAGCTTCATACCCATTTGGCATGGATAATAGCTATGCTTCCATCTTTATCTACCTTATGTTTGGCGTGTTCAACTTTTCAGACAAAAAACTACATACTGTTCAAGAATGGTGTCAGTATGGTTGAAACTGTCTGTTAAAAGTCAAGCATGATGCCCACTTTAATAAGGAGATGATTAATTACGAAATCCTCCTAGCATCTAATCAATGGAACAAAGCTATAATAGTCCTTAGATGTTATCTGATGTTGCCAATATTTCCTTATTTCCAAGGGCTCTGCATTTATGGCTGACTATTGGTCAAGCCAATTTCAGCATATTTTTCTGTATTTACATTGGACGGGCAGCAGGTGGCAGTATATGACGTGACGCCATTGATTCCATTTCTCAAATCATTTATCACCCTTTTTAAAATCATTGTTTCTCTGCAGGCACGTGCAGAGGGGGGTTAGGGAGGTGAAGGGAGCTTGAGCCTCTTTTATCCTTGATGCCTTTTTTATATGTTTTTTACATTTCTTTTTCAATTATTTATTTATTTTTGTATGTGTGTATCAGGAGGCCTGCTTTTGCCCCTTATCAATAATATTTAGCTAAATATGATAATTTAGCGAAATAAACTAATAATCTAATAATGTCTAATAGTCTAATAATGACTCTCAGTTTCTGCCTCCAATTTCTGCCCCCATGTTGTTCAGACACCGGGTCCACGGTGAGGAGGGGGGGGAGGGGGCTGATCTGTGTTTCTAAATACAATCTCCAAATACAATCTGAATGTCCAATATCCCAAATTATGGGCAAGGATATTTTTTTCATACACTGGTTTGTAAATAAAAACGTAGGCCTGATGTTGACGTTACAAAAACTGTTTCTATTTATATTTTAATAATTGTCCTCACAATAGTGGAAAAAACCCTCCTTGACCCTACACATATAAATGCTTCGATTGCAGAGAAACTTCTGACTTTAACTTAATCATTCTGGTAAAGGCCTGGTTCTACAGGCAGACTGAGTTGGTCTCACCGACAGATAGAAAGAATGTCTGTCTTTATATCAGATCATTAAGAGGTCACATCCTGATATAAGACACAGTGCTGCGACTGTCACCGTATGGCAAGCTATTTTTTTTTCCAACAATATCTTTATTGGTTTTTTTCAACATTTTTCCATAATATACAGGACATAAATGTGCTCTTACATCAAAGAAAAAGCCCAGGGTAATTAAATTATTGTCCAACATTCAACTTGTCAAGCCAGGTCATTATGGAGCATTTAAGAGCAGTTCTTATTACATACAGAGGATAGGAACAAAAAACATAAAATTCAAACAAACAAACAAACAAAAAAAAACAAAAAAAGAGAAGAAACAGTGTCCCCAACCCCAAACCCCCAAGAAGAAACAACAATTACAATAAAAACAGTTTCTCTATTTTCCAGGAATTAGCCCATATTATTTAGTATTGTAAGTGATTCAGAAAATACCAACTCGAATATATAATTCCAAGTAGTCCAGTATACAAATGAAGATTATCTTAGGACACTGCAGGGGACCAACTACAACTGTAACTCACCCCTGACACCCCCCATATCCATTTTTCCTATATATTCCAAAAAAGGATCCCAAATATTTTGAAATAGTGATAGTTTCTCTTTTATAATAAAAGTAATCTTTTCCATTGGTAATGTTGAGGATATTTCATTAATCCAATTAATGAATTTTGGTTTACTAATATTCTTCCATGAGAGTACTATGACTCTTTTTGCAAGTATTAAACATAGGTCCATGGCAGTAATAATCTTTCTGGACATATGATGTCTGTCAGGATATAGACCTAAAATAAACAATTTGGGGTCAAAGGCTAGTTTTATACCTAGTATAATCTCTAGAGCTTGTTTAATCTCCCTCCAGAATTGTTGAACTTTCTTGCATTTCCAGATACAATGGAAGAATGTCCCCTTCTCCTTACCACATCTAATACAGGTCTGGGATGGCGCCGTTGTACTTATGAAGCTTTTCTGGCGTCACATATATTCTCATTAACCAATTATATTGCAGTATTTTGAGGCGTGTATTGGTAGTTCGTGTTTGTGCTAAAGCACATGCTTTCTCCCAGTCCTCTGAAGGCAAGTTCTCCTGTAGATCCTCCTTCCAGGCATCGAGCTTCCATAAAGAAGATTCAGAGGATCCCTCCATTAACATGCTATATAATTTGGAGATAATTCCTTTTCTAGAGCAATCGTTCTTCATTTCGATTTCCAAGGTGGACAGCGGAGGAATGGATACACGTTGGGTTTGAAATGATCTAATGAAATTTCTCACCTGCAAATATTTAAAATGATGTTTACTTGGTATATCATACATGGCTTTCAGCTCTTCAAATGACACCATAACTCCATCCTCTGATTTCATCAGATCTCCTATTGTCTTTAGACATTTTTCAGCCAATTTTCTAAAACCAGAATCTACCCTGCCTGGGGGAAAAAACTGATTACCCCATATCGGACTAAGGCGTGACAAGGAGGAGGAGTCACCTAAATACTTCTTAACCTGATACCAAACCAAGATCATATTTCTGACTATAGGGTTTTTGTCTTCTTTTTCAGCATTCTGATTTTTGCTGAGTAAATATACTGGGGTAGAGGGAGAGGTACAGAACGAACAATTTGAATATTTAAAGCCAAGGGACATTCATCATTAAAATAATACATCATAGTCCTCAACTGAGCTGCCCAATAGTACCAAAGTGGATTGGGGCACCTGAGGCCTCCTCTATCATACGGTATATACAAGAGTGTTAGGCGAAGCCTTGGTCGTCTATTATTCCACAGAAAATATATGAAAACGTTTTTTAGGGACGAAAATAAATTGGCAGGAGGCGGCAATGGAATGTTCTGAAACAAATACAGAAGTTTGGGCATTATATTGGATTTAAGGACATTGATTCATGCTATAAGTGACAAGGGTAGACAGTTCCATCTGTCCACAGAGGCAGCAATTGAGTCTATCATGGGGTTATAGTTAACCGCAACAATGTCATTTATATGTGGTACATGGCAAGCCATTTTAACATAAATTCTGTTTCGTCTGGATATTCGTCTGGAACTTCTGATATCTGGAATTACATTCCAGATATCTCAAAATGCATTTTGACTCGACAAAACTACATTTTGACTATCCAGAATGGTAATTTAAGATATCTGCATTTCCATTCTGATTAGTGAGAATAATAATTCTAAATGTCTCCAATTACATTTTGACTAGTCAAAATTCCTTTAAAGATATCTCAAATGACGTTACTGGATCTGCAATTTGATGAAATACGTATTTGGAGTTACGAGTTAAGACATCTTGAACTTAATTATCACTAGTCAAAATTACAATTTTAGATATCTGAATTAAGCATGACATTGAAGCCCCTTTGTGCTGTCCAAACAGTTGCCTGCAGATTTTTGTTTCTTGCACAAAACTGTCAGTAAATGCCACAAAATAGAAAGAACTTGGCAATGTTGGAAATGCGGAGAAAGCAAAATTTCATAAACTATAAGACTGCTAATGATATCTGAAAAAAATCCTGTTTATTCATTTCCAACGAACCGAATGCACTTAAAAACAACTTTGAAAAGCTGAAACTGCTGTTGTCAATCCATTTTCAACATGAAAGTTGTGCATTTTCAAACATCTTTTTCATTTTTTTCTATTTTTCATTGTTTTATTAAACTTTCAAATTGCCACGTAAATCAGTGACGCTTTGACTAGACAGAATGCTAATTCAAGATATCTTAAATAGAAAAGTTGAATAATTCTAGATATCTCTAATTTAGTTTTGTTTCGTCATTATTTGCTTTTAAGATATCTATAATTTAATTTCCACTAGTCAAAACTTCATTTCTCCTATCCAAAAATACATTTAAGACATTTTGAATTATGGACTAACTAGAGATATCCTTAATATCTCTAATCAAAACTACAGTCAAGATATCTTGAATTGACTTTTTGACTAGTCATAATTTAATTGTAGATATCTGAAATGAGTATTTCAGATAGTCAGTAATTCATTGTAGATGTCTTGAATTGAAGCCTCCATTCAACTCAATGGTAAATCTGACGTCATTTTGACGAGTCAGAATGTAATTAGAGATATCTTAAATTGCTAAAACGTCTAGTCATAAAACAATTTGAGATATCTGGAACGTAAGGGCGGCAAAACCGAATTTATGTTAAAACGGCTTGCCACAGTCACCGCGAGTCGCGACGCAGCTCAAAGCCCCAGAACCACCCGGCTTCTCCTTAACGTTACTAAAGCAGCTGCTGACGGGTTCTGGGCTGGAGGTGAACGGCTTCAGCCCAGATTGCTGCCACATTTAAAACCCAGCATTTCCCCCTGAACAGTGACTTAATCTCTGGATCTCTCGCTCCGATGGATTAGGAGAAGAGCAGCTCCAGGTTTAACGATGTAGAGAGAAGATGAGACTAAAGCAGCAACTACACCAGATTTGATGTTGAACCAAACCTGCAGCGTTTCTTATTCTCGATGCCTTTTTCTCTGTGTCGCTTTGGAGACACAAAGTTTATTTATTCACAAAATAAACATCAGAGAAAATACTGGAGCAATAATTAGAACCACAGCATAAAAGCAAAACATGCCACAATTAAATGAATGTCCCCAAAGCATCGTTGGACTGACATGGGGGATTCCAGGTAGAATGCAGAAATGCGCATCACAGCGGCTCTTCTTGCAGGGCCGGCCAAAGGTAATATGGGGCCTTAGACAGATCCAACTCCCATTCATGCCCCACCAAAACCTTTCCTACTAAGAACCTCAGCATCACTAACATGTTTAAATATCAATAAGGTGAATCTGTGAAAGGGAGACCAGGTTTATTGGCCGACTTTAAATGAATCACTGATTATTGGGTACTTGCTGTGATGTATTTGTGAACAAACCCAACTCAAACACAAAGATTACACCATATTGTAGCCATGGTAACACAACAATCAAGATGATTCTTTAAACTTTTACAAAGTAAACTTCCTAATTAAATCCTAAATGTATTTTTTTTCCCTCAGCTGAATGCATTAAATACAATTTTATGACATTCTCTATAAATTAATGCAACAGATTTAGATCTATGATCTGTCTTACAATTAAACCATTTCTAGGGGCCCCTGAATCTCTAGAGGGCCCTACCAGCAGCTACTGAGTTTTCTTTACTTTGATATCCCAGGCTTTCAATTGTAAATCTCAGAGATGCTAACATCAAACAATTTTATAGAGTTAACCCCTTCTTGTTTTTTTTTTGATCTACAAATCAGTCTGCAGCTAAGTTGTTCTAGAGTTTAAGTAGATATTATTAGGGCTTAATTAGTAAAATGGCTGCAAATTTGCTTATTTCATAACTTCATAACCTTTGACCTTCTCTCCTCTGGTCTGTTTAACACCTACAGTCTCAGTTAAACTCAGTCCTCCAGAAACAGCAACTTCATACTTTGGGGAAAATATACATTTGCTTTGCATTGTCCCCACATGATGGCAACGATATAGTAGGATCCAATTAAATTCTTGATTAATATGTGTAGTTGCTATGTTGTTGTAAAGTGTTTTAAGATCTTACTCAATGTGCCCTTTTTTAACTTTGAGCCCCTGCCCCTCCAAAGGTCTCTGCACGGCCCTGGCTCTCTGTTTCTAGAATCTCACAGCTTTACGCCTCAATGTCAGAGACACACTCTAATTGGAACATGCTGCTGACCCTTTGGCCTCTAAATGTAGCAGAAAGTCAGAGAAAAATAAATTGGTTTCTGTAATATTTTTGTTTGGGGGGGTTTCATGCACTGAGCCATATCAGCTCTCATGTTCTGCTTTCTCTCTGCCAGAGAACAATTTAAAGTGGTACATAAAATTGATTTCTGAGATTGCATCATGTATCATAATTTTAGGTGTGATGGAATTGGGATAATAACTTTGAGATTGAGATATTTAAACAGCTTTAAATAAACGTTATATTTTCTCATTGTATTCATGTAGAGCTATTCAAACCTCATGCTAAATCTAAATAATACAAAGTCACTGAAAAAGGAATAAACAGTCAATGATACAAAAAGCTGCCCTGAGGTCCTGAGCAATGAAAACGTTAAGCTCTGATGTTCCCTGTTTCTGGGCTGTTTGTTTGGTGGTGCTGGAAGAACTAAGAGTTTTAAAACAAATTCTCTTGACACAATACATATTACTGAAATAGAGACAAAGAAATCTGAAAGTACAAAAGAACAAAGTTACTGAGCAGTATACCATCATACAACCAAGCTGAAACAACTGTGTAACATACTTCCATTCAGTGATTCTCTGAAGACTTTTTTCTAGAAATTTATATAGATCCAATGATATTTAAAAGTAAACGTTTATTGTCAATTATATTTCAGGCCAAAAAGAAGCTGCATTTGTCTTTGTGACCAGGGGGCCTGGTTGCTCTCAGCTCTGCAGAACTGGACTGGCGGGTTTTTCAACTGCATCAGCTGTGGGTTCTGGTGTGCAGACCTTTGAGTTTTCAAGCTGCTCAGACGATGTGAATCTTTTGTCAGCTGAAGCATGAAGCTGGCTGTTTCTCAAAATCTGCTTCTCCACAGGAACATATCGCCTGCTGAAGTGTCTCCACAGCTGCTTCCACACAATGTAAATGAGCTCTGAGAAGTTGAGGGCTATACACAGAATGGAGGTGCAGCACATGATGTAGAGGAAGATCTTCTTCTCTGTGGCTCGGGCTATGTAGCAGTCCACAGTGTTGGGGCAGGGTTCTTGTGTGCACTGCATCAGGATGGGCACCCCAAAACCACCGTCCAAGTAGTGAAAAGCCAGCAAGAACCCCACTTCAAAGCCCGTCTTAAAGATCAAGCTGATGACATAGGTGCAGAAAAGACCACCATCAATGCTCCCTTTGTCCTTGTAGAACTTTTTCTTGTGCTTGGCCTCCCGGTGCTCCCTGTAGCCCACATGAAGGGCCACCATTAGGGATGGTGTGGACACCATGATGAGCTGCAGAGCCCAAAGACGAATCTGAGATATGGGGAAGAAGTGGTCGAAGCAGGCATTCTTGCAGCCGGGCTGCAGTGTGTTGCACACAAAGTCTTTTTGCTCGTCCTTCCAGACCTGCTCAGCCGCAGCTACATATACCAGGATCCTGAACAGGAAGACCACAGAGAGCCAGATCCGGCCAATCGAAGTGGAGTACTTGTTCACTCCGCTCAGAATCTTCTCCAAAAATCCCCAGTTCATTGTTCACTTGTCTCCTGTGAGGACATAACAACCAGTTAGACTCTAAATAACACAAAGCAGCCATAAAGTATTAATATTGTTGAATCACAAATGCAATCATGATGAAAAAAAAGTACACCCTTTTCAATTTTTGGGTTTTATGAATTAGAAGATTAACCTAAAAATGAACCTGTACTGCTGGTCACATTCAATGATCAATTAATTACATATTCCGGAATAGTGGCAGCATCTTGGGGTAGATTGCAATAAGATTTTTTGGCCAAGGCATTGGATACTTCATCTGTTATTCCCTCTGGTTTGGGATGATGTCCAGTCCAAAATATGTTTTCATCTCACTTTGTTACTTTTGCACAGTTGTTATGATGCACAACCATGACAAGTGGAGGCAGCTGATTAGTAACTCAAAAATTCAAATAATAATAGCATGATGCCTTTGAAAAGGAGCCATCAGGGATTAGACCAGGACCAAAGAGTAAAGGATCAAATCCCATACTCTAACATCTCTCTAAGCATACAACCAGACAGAAATTCAAAGTGGAGCAGCAAAAGCAAACCGGGTGGATTAGCAGTGTTTGCTAACAACTGATGTTGTCATACAGGACATGTTACTGTAAAATATCGTCTCCACTGCTTGACACTGAGCTGTTAGCATCCCATGACTGTCATAAGACTGTAAGGCAGGAACAGTCTTCACTTAGATGCTTTTTCAGAATTGTTGCCAAAGTAGTATGTTTAGACAAGCTAGAAGTAAGCCAATGCCAGGCTCTCCAAACCTGAAAGAGCTTACGTTTATGAAATAAGCAGTATTTCTAAATTACTTTTTGACTGTAAACCAGTTTGTTTTGATGAAACATAGCACTAAGACCCAATTTTAGTGCTATATTTTTATATAGCACTATATTTTAGTCCTTCAACTTTTTGAGAAAAAAAATATTGTTCTATATTGTTTGGATGTTGCCTAAAATGTAACGACAGTTTAAATTCTTAAATTGCCTCAGAAAAATGATGTATAAAACCCTAACCTCCAAAAAGGTTTAGGTTCATGACATAAAATAACAAAACACCTGAACAAGTTTGGCTGTTTTGGAAGTTTATGACTTCCAACCTCCTCTGGTCTCATCTAAACTGCTGTTTAGTTGAGACCAAAGTAGAGACGTTTGACCATATCCCACAGTTCCATGTCTGAAGAATGGCTAACATAGCACATCAGTAAACCCACATCATACCAACTGCCAAACATGGTAGAGGACGAGATATGATTTAATCTCATTTTGCAGCCGAAGGAATTACATTAATTAGTCACCTTCACAAAAAACTTAATGCCAGGATTTTAGAGTTCAGATTAAAGTTCAGGTTATTTATCTGAGCTCCCATGTGAGTCTCATTTTCGACTTGTGTAGGAGGGAGCCAGCTGCTCAACACAAATTTGTGATGTAAAATATGAAAATATGGCAGGACTGGTGAAGAATAGCAAACATCATTTCATGACTTTTACCAATATGAGATGTGTTTGATTTGTAATTCACAAATGGGCAGAAGAAGAAGAAAAACTCGTCTTTCTGGTTGCAAATGTCTGCAGATCTTTAGAAATTGAAGCAGATTAGAGAGATGATACATTACTAGTAAAGAGTTTTATCTTGCTGGATGAAGGCATACATTGTTTTTACCTCATCAAAAAAAGATAAAAAAGATGCTTATCAACCATAAGCTTTAGGTGAATAAAATACCTAGACATGCCTCTTGCTATTCTCTTGGTCTTCTGTACCACACAGAAAATTATGAATGTATCTTTTAACTAACAATTTGGCGTGGACCACCTGCTGAGACTTTGAGTCCCGAAACATCCAAAGTCTGAGTCCTTGAAAAAAATCTTCAGGAATTAATAAGCAAACTGATGGCTTCCAAAATTATAGCCACCAGTGGAATCACCTGTTATTGCCATGTGTGCAGCACTGCTTTAAAGGAAATGATGTAGGTTTCCAGGATTCAAATCATTTCAAAGAACAATCAACCATTTATTTTAGCTCCCAAACACTGTCCAATGAATACAGCGCTTTCAATGTCTTTTTTGTGTTGTTGCCTTTTCAAGGGGTAAACGGCAATTTTGTGAAGGACTTTAAAAAATAAAAGGGAAATGAAAGCAACCTGACATTAGAAGAAGCAAAACACAGCATGCTGTTTAGAACTTTGCTTCCAGTCTCAAAGTGTTGGTTTTGCACATAAATATAAGTGAATTGGGGCCCTCCCTTACCTCCATTGAAAACATTAAAAACTACCTGATCTCATTGAACAGAGTAAAATCTGTGTTTATGTTATTTGGTTTTCACTCCAACTTAGTGACTACATCATACATAAGTTATGTGAGTTTGGGGAAACTGATCTCTGTGGAATGAAATTTGCAAATAATCAAATGACTTGCTGATCTGGTTATTCAGCCTGAGGCCAGATTTCCAGGTCACACAGATACAAACAGAAAACCAGCTTGCATCAATCTAAAAGTCTAAATCCATGTTCTAAAGCAGACAAGAGACTAGAACTCACCAGTCACGTAAAAAAGGGAGACCCAGATGGTTTGGTTTTCTTCTGTTAGTCACACCTGATCCAAGCAGACTCACATCAGTCTGCTTTCTGTTCTGTTTTCTTTACAGCGCTCTGCCTTTCCTGTAAAATGTGGCCAGCAGTCACCTCGAAGCGCGTCGCCTGAGTGCTTCACCTGCTGGAAACTCTGTGGGAGAGAACAAAGACTGCATCAGTAATGCAAATAAAATTCATTCATGGCCACACCAGTCCAGGTGGGTTGTGCTTTCATTCCTCCTTCACCTGCCTGCTGCTTCCTGATGACCCAGGAATCATGTTACTGTGCTGATGAGTAAATAATACATGTCACCTCCTCGGGTCAGTCGTCCTGTTGCTCATCTGTTGGACTTTGGCTGGAAGTCAATAAAAAATACAGACATCATATCTGAGGCAATAATGCACTGTCCATGGGTCCTCTATGGGCCTGCACACCTGTTTTTGGTTTTGTTTTTTGCTTCTTTTAACGGAAGTGTACTGGGTTCTGTCCTGTGAATTGTTGCGTTTTTTGTGCTTACTTGTCCTGGAACAAAGGATGACATTGAATTATTGTGCTAAGTCCTGCATATCTCCACTGCCACAAATTGTGGTTATGGTGATTAATGGGCACTGTCCTAATCAAATAAATTCATTTCAACACATATAAATAAATAATCTATCAGCAATGAAAAACCAGTCAGCGCCTAAAGAATCAAATTTCTGACTTGGTTCAGTGTTGGTTTATTTGTGACTGAATGTTGTTTTATGTCCAATTTTGTCATGGATTGATTCCTGCCACTAATGTCCTCTCTAGGTTTTGCGACATCCCACCATTTCCTCCCTCAACAAATACAGACACTGACGCCCTCCACAGCAAAAGGCCATTGCTAAAGAAGTTGGCTGTAAAAGGGGAATATAAAATTGACCTTTTTGAGCTTTACATCATCCTATAAGGTTATTCCATCTTCAAAAGATTCCACCTCAGAAAACTCTTGCCCCTGTAACTCCCTCACTCAGTTCCTTCAAACTAGCCAGCTACAATTGGAAAACAATTGGCATACTTCTTGGTGCAATGCTGGTAAAAACTTTGTTAAAGGGTTAATAGAGCAGCTATGCTGTAATGACTTCATTAGGGGTGAGTTCCAGAAAGAGCAGGAGATCTTCAACAGATAGAGGCCCAATTTCAAAGCATTCATTTACAAAGTCAAATTTTCTAAAAGTCATTTCTGATATGTATTTTTATAACAATTGGTACTGACCCTATTGTTACAATTGAATTACACTTCCTTTATTTTGCTATTCAAGTCTTTTATTTGGCAGCAGATATTGCTCCCTATCCTGAAAAAAGAAAATGTGAAATATTTTTTCTTGTTAAATGTTCAGTTTTTCAACTTTAAAACTAAATCTGATTTCTCTGTGCACCTGTATCTTTTCTAGATTCTGGTTGTATGCTTCATGAATATTTAGGACACTTTTCTATTTCAGCTAAATTTATCTTTTGCTTGCTTCCCTCTTTTTCCAGCACCTTTAGTTTGGCTTTTGTTGGCAGAAGTATACTAAATCTCCAGATGTTGGCGGAAAACCCCTATTTAGACCTAAAATATCTACATATTTCAGTTTGCTTTTAAACTCGAGAGTGTTCTCGAGATTAAAAGCAAACCTGTTCTGGCAGGTGTAAGTTCTGTTACTAACACTGTTTATACAAAAAATGGCTTCATGCTAAAAATAAATAAATTAATTAAAATAAAAAAAACAGCTCCAAGAAACGGTACTATTTGGTCTTGATGTGAACCAGTGAAGGAATCATTTACACCCTCTTGTGGCAAGTCCATATAAAATGGCCAATATGAAAATCTATTGAAAAAACACCCAAAAAGCACCAAAATATTCTTTTTAGTTTGTCATTAAGAGACTCAGACAGCATAGATTGTTCAAAAATATCTGCTGGACCATTACAGAAGTGAAAATGAACTTTGCTGAAGACGCTGCTAACACCTTCAATAATCATTGATGACCTTGTTGCCTCTTTCCCTTCCAGCTTCAGTTTTGTTGAACATCCATGTCCATGTGTCTAAGGAATTGGACAGTGGTCAGCATTTGGCTTCTTGTTTGCACACAAAGGCTTGAAGCAGCAAGAATCTCATAGAAATTCTTGATCTATGTCCGTCAGCAGGTGAGTTGAATTTATTCCTCGACTGGTTTAATAATATTCTGGCCTGCTGACCAAGAACTACGCAAATGCATTGAAGATTACCAGCTAGTAAAAATGTACACAACTGAACTCAGGCTTTGATTTCAAGCAGTCTATATTTACACTTCAGGAAAAAAAAGAACAGAATCAAGTGAAGGAGACTATTTTTGCAAATCTGTCATCAAAAACAGCAAAATGAGGTTAAAAAATGTTTGTGACAATGTTCTTCAATGCTAAACAAATCAATCGTATTTTACATTTTACCTTGCAACTGGGTAATAAGAGAACAGAGGAGGAAAAACACATAAAAACATTTAAATATGTCCAACCAAGCATCTCAGAAACTCAAAGTATGAAGTCAGAGTAGAACTGAATGTACATTGTTTATTTGAAACAACAAAATCTTCTGACACGTTAATTAGAGACATTAGTACAACTGCATAGGAAATGTTTTTAATTTTAAACAACAAACATGATCAATGTATTGGGAAAAAACAAAAATAAAACAAAAAGATAAGCCAGAATTCTCTGAGCTTACAAATGCTCTGATGGTCCATGAAAGAAAAAAAAACTACAGTTTTTTTAAAACTACGTAGCATTTATTGCTACGTAGTTTGACATTTTGTTGCAGAAATCAGTAGTTTTGTAAACCAATGCAGCATGTCAATCAAACTGCAGTAGCAGCTACATAGCTAGGCAGAGTTCACTGGGGAGGCAGCCTCTGCTACCATTAACAGTGCATTCTTTAATCATAGTTTTTTTCCACATTCCAAGTTAAAAATACAGAAAAACGATCAACTGGAGTGCTCTCTATAGTCGTACTACTAACTTGGACAGTTGGAAACTAATCACCAGTCAAGTTGACATAGTAGCATTTGCACTTTGATGATCTGCAGGTAAACATGTTTCTACATAGGTTAAATGGGAAAAACACAAGAAAATATATTGTTTAATACTTAGCAAAATCTCCCAGATCTTTCATTTGTAACTGGAGGTGACAGTTATAATTCCCAGGTCCAATTATAAATGCAAATAGAGTGCATACTGTTCTGAGGTTAACAGTATGCACTCTATTTGCATGCTGTTCTTTTGCATTTGGGAAACCATTTATAGACCAAACATTTCAGTCGTCATTTATTAAACTTATACATGCTGCAGTATAAGTTTAATAAATAGAAGAGACCCAGACTGTGGATTCAATCAACACAAGGAAGGTAAAATAAACAAGGAACCACAATCCAAATGTGATCAATAGAATTTCTGTCTAATTTAACTTTTTTTTTTTTTCATTTTAACAGATGTAGCATTAAATGAAATTAAAGCAGATTCTTAACCTAACCTGTTAGGTCCTACTGTGTGTACAGGGTCTGAATATAAAAGATGACACATCAGCAATGAGGGTCCACCCTTCATGTTTGCACAATAGCATGAAAAGTTCTAAATAAGGAGGTTAGGGCCAACTATGTAGTCTGCTACGATACTGTGAATTAGTAGCACAAAGTTAATCTGCTTAATATTATACAGGAAAGAAATGAAATATCAGCCAGACTTAACAGATCTTTACCACTACTACTTTTAATTGCCTTAGTCCAATAATAATGGACTCTTTATTAAAGGAAGACAATTTACAAAAAACAAAAACAAAAACAAAACAAAAAACAACAGCAAAAGAATCATCAATGGTGCACACTATGAGATGCTTCAAAAAATGTACCAGTCAGATATTGTTGAAAATTCTGGGGAGGTTTCCAGCACTCCAGTGAAAAACTCAGTCATTTTGTATTTCAGCATAAAACTAATCTGTACCAGAGACATGGAAAGATGTATTTTTAGGATAAAATGGTAGTTGCACAAGAAAATGGCTTCTTTCTCAGAGCAATTGTGTGCTTGCCTTGAGTTTGAGCCTCACTTTGCAGTCCCGGTAAGTAGACATGCTGTTTAAAGTTTAAGGAGCTCCGCGCAGGTTCTTACTGTCAGTTTGCATGGCAGCAAGAAAACAATGAGCTGCATTAGCTGCCATGCTGTTACATAAAGGTTTTCTTTTTTCTTTCTCTTGTAAAAAAAACAACCTCCAAGAAAAGTTTCACACGTTCCACATGCAGACACAGTAGGTGAAAGTAGAACTGGGTGGCTCTTCACAGTAAAAAAATATCCAGGCTAACAGAAGTTTTAGTTCCCAGAGAAAAGCTGCAACAGTTATTGTGATTTCTACAAACAAAAGCAGAGGTATGCTGTGGATGCTCACACATGCAGAAAAAAGTGTAAACAGCAGATTTGCTAAATGCTTAGGAATGCATCTCAGAGACAGAAAGGTAAGAATATAATGTGACCAGTTTAAACTGGTCTGAAGTTAAGGTTCAGACATTTTTAGGCCTTAGTTCCTGTGCTGTAAATGTGACACTTCACTGTTCTTTTCATGACAGGAGTGGAAACTTTCACACTTACACACATTTATCTTCACTGCAGCTTCATCTCTAGGCAGACTGATAAGCTTACAAATTAGGAAACTGTGACCTTAAAAACACAATTTGTTGAGCTTATTGGCTAAAATTATCTTGAAGAATGTATAAAATACGAATCCAATTTTTATGAAAAGTTAAACTTGCTATGGTTGTAGTAAGCTTAAAGAAAGTAAGCAGGAAGCCTGAACATCTGCAGATCCAAAAGTCTATTCATCATTAAACAAAATGTTGTGTTATTTAGAGCCATTGTTTGGCTTTTAACTTAATCTTTTATATCATCAATGTAATACACTTTGTGCATACTGAAAGTGAATCATGTATAAATGAAATTTGGGGATTTTCTATAAAACAACACTCTTTGAAACTTTGCATAGCCAAGAACCAGACATTTCCTTCCAGGTGTTCTAGCTCCATACGCTGCAAGATTACTTAATAAGAATAACGGCAAGCAGTTTGTTACAGGACTGTAAAACTGGAACATTTTAACTGTATATAAACATGCATGGTGCTGAAGTCTTCCTTCCTAACCGGTCTCACAATCTCATACTCCATGTTTAGACAACAAATGAATCCCAAGAAACAAAGAGATGGACGCCACAAGAGATTTGCGTAGTAAGGAATTTTTGGGTGTAGCTGCTATATGTTCTGGATGCTACCATGATGCAGATAAAGATGCTATTTTAGTATAACTTAAATTTGGTCTTTTACCAATCATTAGATGGTTGCACTGGAGAGAGCAGTGTGAACACTGTGCATTTACTGGAGAAAGCAGAGATCTATATGCTCTGCACTTCCCCCTGGATTAGTCCTCTAAGCTAGGCAGGAACACACACACACACACATCTGAGTTTTGCACCAAGTCCATTATGCTGGTTGAAAGTCAGAAATGAGTTTTTTTTAGCATTTGTTTTAATGCAAAACAGAAATGTCTAATTGTCCGATATAAAGTGGGTGTAATGCAGGTTGTACCATTGACAGAAGAAGAACAGAAGCCTCTTGCTGAGTCCACAGGTATTTTCCAAATGAATTTTTTTGCATGCCAACATCACTTAGGTGTGAAAACAACTTCAAGACCAGAAACATTAAGAATCCAAGAAGACTCAAACTTAGCTTTTGTTAAATTAGTTTAAATTGTTTACCAATTTTTTAAAATTAAGTATTTTTAATACTTAGTTATTTTATGTTTTCCAATTAAACAATGATTCACCACATCCCCTAAAATATGTATTTTACATTGGTTATTCAGATTTTTGTTGCTGAATGTATCTGCAAAACGGCATGTGGCAATTTTTCTACATGCTCTTAAAGGGGCAGTACAGTGTTTCCTAGCCACATGATTATTTTGTAGCACATTTGAGTAATTGTTGACTTTAGTTCAGTCATTATACCAATGTGGTATACATCAAATATGATTTAAAATGAACTTGACTTTGTATTAAAAGCCTTGATATTGGCCCTCTGTCTGTCTCTTCAAACTCCTGTTCAGACACGCTGCCTTCAGGAAGAAGGAGCCCTGCTCCTCTGTCAAGCCTTTAACAGCATTTTTACAGGCATTGCACTAAGAATTAGTTTGTATTATGAGCTCAGCTGATATGCAGTTCCACCAGGTGCTTTAAAAAACTGCAGCTCCGAAGAGGAACCTCTTCCTCAGTCCACCCCTGCATTTTGCACAGCTGAATAGTTGCCAAGGGAGATTCAAGGATTTCTCAAACATGCATGGAAAAAAATGAATCAATCAAAACAACACTAACCTCTATTCTGAGGGCAATAGAATTTTTCAGTGTCAGAACTTCAGAGATAAACTTTTATTTACAGTCAGTTAACAGCCGCATTCTACATCTTTACTCTGTCACTTTGACAGTGGGGCTTCCAGAGCCTTGGCAAGAAGGGCAGCTAAACTCCCCAAACAACAATGCCCAAGAGATAAATGAGCAAGAAAGCTCAAGAAAGTTACATAGACATGTGTAAAATTAGCTGTAAACTGAGCCGTGTGATGGCACCCAGTCAGATGTTGGCAGTGAAGAACTTTGCCTTTTTTAACTTCAGAAGTGCTCAAATTATCCAGAAAACAAAAATGAGTCCTTTTAAACAAAAGCAGCTGAAACAGAAGCAATCTGACAGGTCAGATAAAACTAATGTCATTTTAAAGATATGAACAGAACCTGGAAGTTTATATTTACATGTAGTATTTTGTTTAGGAGACAAGTCATAATTCAATTTTATCCTAAATTGATCTAGTTTCCATTTAGGTTCAAGTTTGGTGGAAAATAAGCAACTTCAGAGAAAAGAGGGTCAGGTAACTACAGGAAATAAACATCTGGCTTAAAACGACAAATAGTCAAGTGAAGACTATCCTGCTAATTTCTGAGAATGTTTTAACCCAGGTTAGTCAAAAATTGGATCAAATTTAGTATCCATTTAAAAAGTAGAAACTAAACCAAGTGGAGCTTACAGGATCAAGTTTGATTTTTGTTATACATGTCCCTTTGCTTTGGAGTTAGGTTTTATGTTCTCCATAAAAATGGAGTTTCTAAGTACTATAAAGGATTCTCAAATTTTGTAAAACAGCATTAAGGAATGTGCAGAGGTTTAGATTTGGATGAAATATAATGCTTCGTTTGGAACAGCTTACTACATACAAGTGCCAGTTTTTGTAATTTCATGCCAGTGTTTCTGTGTGATCGTCATTTAATATTAACACAGGGTAGTCTTTAAAAGAGAAGCAGCAAATATGAGTTTGACATGCGTCCATCCTCACTCGTTATACACATTTCACTGAGTGCTTCTGCACCGCTTACACTGTGCAATTCATGGCACTGAAGCCAGGCAGCGTGACGCGCCCGTGGTTGTAGATGTCCCGATCGGAGCCCTGGTTCATGCGCTTGACCAGGTTCTTCTCGTACAGCAGCGGGTGGTAAGCCCCGAATGTGCAGGCGGCGTCATAGAAACGCTGATAGTAGTGGCAGAGTGCCGTCTTCCGGCGAGACGGCAGAAACTCGTAGACGTGCACCACCTCACACAGTGACATCATCAGGATGGTGCCTGCACAGACAAAAGGAGATTTCTCTTAGAACTTGAGAAAATGTACTTCAAAAGTGGCCTAAGGAAGGGTCACAGGTGACCAAGGTGTTTGTGAGGGATGAAATGCTGGTCACTGCGGTGCCGATTTGACTTCCAACTTTCCCAGATCTCAAGCCAATAGAAGTTGACCGCAAGAAATGAAACTAAATAGACTCCAGTATTCTTTGGGTGATTTAATAGTGATACAAATATCCATACGGTCATTAGCCCAGACTTGGACCATCAAAAATTATCACTTTTAGAGCTGGAGATTCTGCTCCCATGTTGAGATTTCTTACCACATTAATTTGTGGTGAGGAGGTCATTTTTATCTAACATGTCAGAATCAAAGTGGTCAGAAGATAAGCAGGAAGTGGTGAGACAGCTGGTGGTTCCCATACCAAGCAGACCAGAGGAGGGCGGGTTCTTCTGTATGGGTTCAGCCATGTTGTCCTGGATCCGCTGCCACAGCTGCCACTCAAAGCGAGGATGCAGGATGTAGAAGGGCTGCTGTGGGTGAAGCCTCCTATATCTCTGATACTGATTGAAGATGGGATAATCTGTGTGGTTGTACCACTGCAGGAGGGAGGAACAGGACATGGAGAAAGGTTTCAGATAGATTATGCCAGATTTTCTTATTCAAACCGCTCCTTCTTATTCAAAACTTTTGTTTATGTCAGCATGTGACATGTTTAATTTAAACTGTTAATCATGAAATAAACAAATAATAAAAACTTAAACTATTAGAGGGAACTTCTACAGGCAGGTTGTCAATAAGGATTAAATGAAAAGGAGAATGAAGAGGAAACTGATAAAAAAAAATAAATAAATCACCTGACTGAGGTTGGAGGAAAAGGGGGCGGGGTCCCAGGCCACCAGAACACCTGAGCTGTACAGAGAACTGGACAGGAAGCGATGGTCATCAGACGCCATCACCTGGAAGACAAAAACTTTGTTAAAATCCTCTTCACTTCCTGCTGGGGGCAGAGGATTTTTCTACCACAAAATAAGTAAACTTGACTGCACTTTGCAGAACAAACACCACCTAAATGAGTAATATCAGCAAGTTACAATACAGTATGACACTACAAACTACACTGAGACCTCCAATAGAAGAAAAGATTCATCTCTTTCCAGTTACAAAAAAAACCTATATAAAGATGTCTACATGTCTATTGTGAAATCAAATAGACATTAAAAAGTGAGGGATGAATCAGGAATTAAATGTTTGTAATAAACTGGCTTATTTATAGTGTTTTAAGATTTCATAACGTTCACCTCAACGCTTACATTGGTTATTGTTGCTACTATATAGGTAAATTACTTCATTGGCATATATTTCATAGACCAACAGAAAGAAATTAAGTATTTTTTCTCCAATTTTTCAAGGTTTATTGAATCCTTCAACAACCAAACATACAGTGAAACCAATATTGACAATATCAGTACTGTAAAGTATACAACATTAAGTAATCATACTTAGAAGGACTTGATTTTTAACATTTTCTCCCGTGAACCCCTTCCAATCCTCCCGCACTCCCCTCCTCTCAACCAGCAGAAGAAAATAAATACAAATAAAATTAAATAATATCAATAAATGGCTCACACACTGTGCCTTTCTATTTTTGGCGAATGGTATTTGGCCTTTCCTCTCTGTTTGTCAGAACGGTTCCCACATACTCTGATATGCCTCAATCTGGCCATTTATTTTGGGGATGAGTCTTTCGTAAGAGGCGGTCTCTAAGAGTGCTGCATACCGTTCTGTATAGGTATGGGTATTTTGACCTTTCCAGTGTCTTAAAATAAGTCACCTTGCTGTGATGAAGGCTATTTTTAACTATTGTTTTTTTTTTGTTTCAATTTTGACCTTGTAGTCTAAGAAATGAAGAGGGCCAAATGTAGGTGTCAAGATTAAGTTTGAATTAAGGGTGCTTTGAATTTTTCTCATAACCTCCTACCAGTAAGAAGCTAGGTTCGGGCCTATGAGGAATGTTCCTCATATGCAAGTTTCCCAGACTTTGTTTACATCACCAGCAAATATCGGAGTTACTTATCCTAGCTCTAAATAATTTAACTGGGCTCCAATATAAATGATTCAGAATTTTGAACTGTATCAATTTGGAGCGTGCGTCCCTCATGGGCTTCAACATTTGTTTGACTATTACACCCCATTGTTCCTCTTTGAACTTTTTATTTAATTCTGATTCCCATACCTTTTTAAGTCCTGTATTAATATTGCAAGTGTTCTCAATCAGGTAGTTATAAATATGACTTACTCGTCTTGGGGAGTCTTTCAATTTATTAAAAATATTGTATACTGGTGATTCCGTGGGTATGGTTACCTCAGGTTTCTTTAATTTTGTGAGGCAGTCCCTTATTTGTAGCAACTTTCAAAAATCTTTGTGGTTTAGACTGAATAGTTCTTGAAATTGTTGAAATGACAGTAAGTCACCATTTTCGAAGAGGCAGTTTATAATGTCAATCCCTTTTGTTTGCCAGCTCCTCCAAAAGATCATTTTCCCCTCTATTTTTATTTTTGGGTTATTCCACACTGAGGCTTTTCCTTGAGTGAATGGACAAGTTTTTGTTTTTTTAATGTAAATGCTGTCAAATATTTTCGGTGTGAGTCATAATTGGATTGGATTGGATTTAACTCCATCTTTTGGATATTGGGATAGATCGTCAAAAGCTTTGAATGAAGCATTTACTTCACCTTCCAACTTTTCCCAGATAGGACTACTGTGGTTTTTTAACAAAAGTGATGTTACTTGTGCACTTATAAAAGCTTCCTGATAAAGTTGTATATTGGGAAATCGTAATCCTCCGTATTTTAGTTTGGAGTGTTAGGGCAGACACTTCAGGCTTTTCCCCCTCCCAAATAAAATTGTTTATGATTTTGTCCAGGATTGTGGTATAGGTTGTGGTAGTTTGAGGGGTAATAAATTGAATAGGTAATTTAATTTTGGTGTAATAATCATTTTAATGGCCTGGACTCTACCCCACAGTGATATTTGTAGTTTGTCCAACTCCTTGAAAAGTACGCTTATCTTATTTTTCACAGGTTCAAAGTTGTCCAGAATAATGTCTTCCAGACCCGGGTTCAGCAGTATGCCTAAGTATTTAAGTTTTTTTGGTACCCACTGAAATTTCCACTTTTGCATGTGACTTTTTTAACAAAACTTTGATAGGGGCATTACATTTAGACCAGTTGATCTTGTATCCGGATAATTCAGAGAAATTGTTGATCAAATCGAGTAAAGGAGGTAATGATTCCTCAGGGTTCGACAGTAGAAGCAGTACATCATCTGCAAAAATCAGCATTTTGTTGTCTAGTCCGCCCATTGTTATACTTTTTATTGTTTCATTTTGTGTGATGCTTGGGCCAAGGGTTCGATTGCGATAATGTCGAGCAGGAGTGACAATGGGTCTCCCTGTTTGGTCCCGCGTTCGATTAAGAATTCAGATGATCTCAATCCATTGGTTGTTACTGTCGCTTTTGAATCTGAGTGTATCATTTTTTATTATTTCTAGAAGAGATTGTTGAAATCCAAATTTTGCCAGTGTGTAGTACAGATAACTCCAGCTGACCCTGTCGAACGTCTTTTCTGCGCCCAATGACAGGGCCGCTACCGGAAAGTTTTACTATTAGGCCTTCCAAATCAGATGTAGTAATCGTCTTAGACTATCCGAAGAGATTCTGCCCTTGACAAAGCCTACTTGGACTGGGTGTATAATTAATGTTATGACCTTGTTAATCCGCAATGCTAATATTTTTGTGAATAATTATGCATCACAGCATAATAGGCCTTTTGGCCTGTAGCTTGATCGATTTCAAATCGTGCTTTCCTTTTTTCGAGATGACAGTGATTAGTGATTCTTTCATTGATGTGGGGAGTCAATGTGAGTCGATAGCTGAATTAAAAGTTTTCAATATTTCTGTGCTCAGTTCGGATATAAATTTTTATAAAAATCGTTAGGAATACCATCTAGGCTTGGAGTTTTTCCATTGGGTGAGACTTTAATAGTTTTAATGAGCTGTTCCATGGTTATAGGCCTTTCTAGTTGTGTAGCATTCTCTTTGGACAGTTTCTAAAGGTTTAGTCTTCAAAAAAACTCTTCTGGTGAACTTGGATCAAATTGTCCTTGAGAATACAGGTGTTTATAGAAATCTTTGAAGGCCTTATCGATTTCTTTCTGACTGGTCATTATGTACCCAGCCTTGTTCCTTATTGCACTAATTTGACGCGCTGCTTGTTTGGCCTTTAATTGACTGGCTGACAATTTATCAGCTTTTTCGCCTAATTCATACCATTTCTGTTTAATCCTGAAAAGAGAGTACTCTACTTTTTTTTATAAAAATATTGTGTTTAGCTCATATTTACCTCTAACCAGTTTGTCAAAAGTTAATGGGTTAAGAGAGTGTGAGATAGAATAGAATTCAACTTTATTGTCATTGCACTGTCACAAGAACAAGGCAATGAAATGTAGTTTGCATCTGTCCAGAGGTGCTATACAGGATATAAATATTTATTACAAAGATAAGGTGTATAAACAGAGAGTAATTGTAACGTGCTATAAAATAAAATGTTTTGTGTAAATATAAATATGAGAGCTATGTACATATTATACAAATTACACAAATTATACAGAATATACAGGAATATTAGTAGTGGATTGTATATGTATTAGTTGTTTTATAATACAGGATAAATAATGGCAAATTAGATCTACAGATTATATAACGATTGTATACAGATCATGTATGTGTGTGAGGGAACAGTCCGGGGACGGGGCGTACAGTCATTATAGTTTGTGTCAGAAGCAGTTCAGGAGCGTGACAGCTGTGGGAAAGAAGCTGTTCCGGTGCCTGGTGGTTCTGGTCCATAGGCTTCGGTAACGCCTCCCAGAGGGCAGGCGAGAGAAGAGTGTGTGTGCAGGCTGAGTCAAGTCCTTGGTGATTTTTCCGGCCCTTTGCAGACACCGCTTTCTGTAGATGTCGTTGATGGCAGGGAGCGGTGCCCCGGCGATGTGCTGGGCAGTTTTCACCACTCTCTGCAGAGCCTTCCGGTCGGAGACAGAGCAGTTCCCGTACCAAACTGTGATGCAGTTGGTGAGGATGCTCTCAATGGTGCAGCGGTAAAAGTTAGTGAGGATCTCTGAGGACAGGTGGTTCTTCCTCAAGGTCCTCATGAAGAAGAGGCGCTGGTGCGCCTTCTTGATGAGTTTGGAGCAGTTGGTTGTCCAGGTCAGGTCCTCGGAGATGTGGACTCCCAGGAACTTAAAGCTGTTCACACGCTCCACCGCTATTCCCTTGATGTGGATGGGTGGGTGCAGGTCAGCGTTCCTCCTGAAGTCCACGATGAGCTCCTTGGTCTTCTCGGTGTTCAGCTGCAGGTAGTTCACCGTGATGTCATCTGCAAACTTGATGATGGCGTTAGAGCCATGGACAGGTCTGCAGTTGTGGGTGAAGAGGGAGTAGAGGAAGGGACTCATCACACAGCCTTGTGGCACTCCAGTGATGATGATGATGGTGGATGAGAAGCGGTTGTCCTGCGGGACGTGTTGGGGTCGACTGGTCAGGAAGTCTAGCAACCAGTTGCACATGAGTTAACTGATGTCGAGGTCTGTGAGTTTGGCAAAGAATTGTGATGGAATGACAGTGTTAAATGCTGAACTAAAGACTAAGAACAGCATTCTGGCATAAGTGTTCTTGCTGTCCAGGTGAGAAAGGACAGAGTGCAGCGCTATGGAGACCCCATCCTCTGTGCTCCTATTCTGCCTGTATGCAAATTGGTGGGGATCCAGTGTGGGGGGGAGACAGGATCTAAAGTGTGCTAGGACCAGCCGCTCCAAGCACTTGGTGATGATGGGGGTGAGGTTTACCAGACGATAGTCATTTAGTCTGGTTGGACAGGTTAAAAATGTCCATCAGCACCCCTGCCAGCTCCCCAGAGCACGCTCTGAGGACATGTCCAGGTATGCCATCAGGACCCACAGCCTTGTTGGAAATAATCCTGCTCAGAGCCGCTCCTACATCAGTGGAGAGGAGAGTTAGTGGCTGTTGATCTGGGGTGGTGGCTGTCTTAATTGCAGTTGTAGTATTCCTTCTCTCAAAACGAGCATAGAAGTTGTTAAGCTCGTTGAGGGAAGGAGACATCAGCGGAGGCAGTGGAGTTCTTGTAATCTGTGAGAATCTGAAGGCCTTACCACATGCGTTGGGGGTTGGAGTTGGATAAGTGATCCTCCAACTTCCTTTTGTAGTGGTGTTTGGCCTTCTTGATTCCCCTCTTCAGCTCAGCCCTGGCTGCGCTGTAGGTCTGTGCATCCCCTGACCTGAAGGCGATGTTACGGGCCTTCAGCAGGAGACGAACATCTCGGTTCATCCAGGGTTTCTGGTTGGGGTACATGGTGATGCGTTTGTGGATGGTGACACAGTCTATGGTGGTGGAGATGTGGTCCAGTACAGATTAGGCGTCTGTGTGGTGGAAAGTATTCCAATCTGTATTCCTGAACTGGTCTGGAGCACAGCGTCTGAGCCCTCTGGCCACACCTTTACTGTCCTCACAGTGGGTTTCACAAGGATGAGTGGTGAGTACCGAGGTGTGAGGAACAGGGAGAGATGGTCTGATTGTCCGATGTGTGGGAGGAGTGTCGCCTTGTAAGCTCCAGCCAGATTGGAGTAGACATGGTCCAGGGTCTTGTCTCCTCTGGTGTGGCAGGAGACGTGCTGGTGGAATCTGGGAAGGACTGTCTTCAAGTTGGAGTGGTTGAAGTCACCCGCAACAATAAAAGCAGCCTTGGGGTATTTAGTTTGGTGTTTGCTAATGGCCGCATAGAGTTCTTTCATGGCTAGCTTGGCATTAGCATCCAGGGGGGCGGGGGTGTACACAGCAGTGAGGATAATTGAAGTGAATTCTCTTGGGAGGTAATGAGGTCTGCATTTGATCATTAAAAACTCCACATTCTGTGAGCAGTGACTCTCAGTAATAGCAGAGTCTGTGCACCAAGCTTTGTTAATATAAATGCACAAACCTCCACCTCTGGTCTTACCGGAGTCATCTGCTTTCCTGTTGGCTCGGTGTGTATGGCATCCAGTTAACTGGATAGCATTGTCCGGGCAGCTGTTGTTTAGCCATGTTTCAGTGAAAACCATGACATTTGAGTCCATAGTCCGTCTGTCACTAGTGATAGACGTAACTCGTCCATTTTATTGGCCAGAGAATGGACATTGGCGAGGAAAATGCTGGGTAAAGGGAGCCGTTGTGGTGTTAGCTTTAGCCTAGCTCGCACCCCTCCACGCTTACCCCGCCTTTGTTTGCGTTCTCGTCTCCGCCCGGTCGGGAGAAGTGGGCGGCCTCCGGTGTTCTGGAGATCTCTGGGCTAAGTCTGAGATTGGCGATAAAAGTGTTAGGATTGTAGCTCCAAAGGTCCAAAAGTTCTTGTCTGCTATAGCAAAGCAACGCGTTGCAGTTCTTGAAAAAAAGTCCGGTGAGAAGTAGGTAAAAAACCACTAAATAGCAGGATCTGGAGAGACACTGAGCCTCGCGTTGTTCATGCGCCGCCATCTTATCTTCATACCACATTAATAAGTTAATTAGAAATAGTCCATCCTACTGTAAACCGAGTGCCTGTTTGAGAAGAAGGTATATTCTCGCGCTGAAGGGTTTAGAAGACTCCATACATCTGATAAACCAGCATGTTTGCTCAGATCTTTGATCGCTTCCTGGGTTTTGCTGGTTTTAGGACTTAATTTCCCAGATCTATCCAAAACAATGTCCAAGACTTGGTTAAAATCTCCTTCTAAAATGATTGGGAAGTTTCCAAAATCCATAAAAAATTTCTTTAGCTGTAAGAAAAAGTCTGTATCCTCTATATTAAGAACATATATATTAGCTATAATGATGTTTATTATGCAATATTGACTAGCAGAACCATTGCTCAGCCTTCTTTGTCTATATTCTGTCTCTACTTGAATTGAGAGATGTTTAGAAAACAGAATGGATACACCCCATTTTTTCTCTTGGAAAGTATTGTAGTACACTTGGCCCACCCACTTATCTTTAATTCTAACGCCTTTCTCTAACAAATCTTTCTTGTAGCATCATCACATCTACTTTTTTCTGTTTTTGATATTTAAGTACTTTGCGTCGTTTAGTATACGAGCCCAGACCATTAACATTCCAGGAGGATATTTTTACTATGGTCCCCATATTTTATGTCCATTTATAGTTATAAGGCCATCATTATATTTTGTGGTGTAACCGTTGTGTTCATACCTACAACAAAAGAAAAAAACAGAAAGTGGCTGGCTGAGATGGAGGAGCCCAAAAATAGAAATGAAAGTTAAACGCAAACAAACGTGTCCTTTGTAAAATAACTGCGCCTTATTCCTTATGACGAGCATGGAGGTCTTCAGAGTGAGCCACCTCGACCAATAATATACAATAATAAGAATCAAAAACTTCCGGCAGAAGTTTTCTTCTGGCAGAAACAAAAACCAAAAAAAACTACAGTCTGGAAAAAATTCCATCTTATTTTCCCTCCAGTGAAAGGTTCCAACCTCTCGAGCTCTTTGTTGTATTTTCTCCCTGTCCGCGAAGAGAAGGAATCTCACCAGGATGTGACCGGCTGTCGTGTTTCGTCCATCTTCTTTTAGTGTAGCAGGTATTCTGTGAGCCTCTCTACGACGATTTGATCGGTATCCTGGGCTTGTGGGAGTAAGGAGCGTAGTACATCCATTATACACTATTCCCCTTCTCCAAAAGCTCTGGGACACCCTTGATCCTCAGATTGTTTCTTCTGCTACAGTTTTCTTGATATTGAATCCGACCTTCCTCCTGTGTAACTTTGGACTTCACTTCAGCCGCTCACAGTGAGCATCGCGTTCTCATCTTCGAGTTGTGATACTCTGTTTGGGGGCCTACCCAATCCTGCCGTTGAGGCCAGCAACATCGGATTTCAGAGAGGACAGACAGTCTTTGATTGTAATCACGTCTGTCCCAACCTGCTGTATTTTATCTTGAAGATCTCGGTTCATGATGCGAATCTCGTTTATAATCGAGGAGTCTGTCTCTGTATCAACCCTTGAGGACTGGAGTTTGACACCCCTGTTTTAGAGCTTGTGGTTATTTTTGTTGTGCAATTACCATTTCTGTCCTTTCACAAATAAAAACTTGGCGAAAAACAAAAACTGCACAAATTGTGGGTCATGACTGTCAAACATTGTGCCATATAAATTCCTCAAAAAACACCTTTACGTTTGGTTGTAACTTCACAAAATGTTTACGCTGTGTGTCAAAAATAAATTGAATTTCATTTTGAGTTCCTCTTTCTTTAAATTATCAGATGGAAAATAAATCTGTTTTGGTTTACTATATTCTCTTTGTATGAAAAATTTTGATTTCCTTTGATGAAAAAATCAATATTAAAGACTTGGGGAAAATAAAATGTGTTTTGTGCTTTAGTGAACAAAACAGGAGATGCAATATTTACATGCATGCACAAGCCCATAAACCATATGTGATTATATGTGAAGTAAAACTTGCAGCTGTTTCAATGAAACCATAAACTTTTACTGGTTGAGAGGATTCATCCACCAAAGGTTGCATGAATCAGCTAAAAATGTCAGCTAAAAATACTCAAGGCAGTTAACGCCCACAACGCAAAACCTACACAAATCTCTTCAAACCCAAAAGTCCAAACTTTTGATAAAAACAACGGCAGCTCATTTCTGCACATTTTGTGCTCTTATGTTCTAAATGTTGGATCTTTTTTTTGATCAAGTAAACTGAGAAAATATCTGTATGCTCCTATAGGAACCAGTCAGATTTGTGAGTTGTGATAATACCTGAAGTCTTCTGTGACCAACATACAGAAAGACAAACAATGGGGAAATACTTTTGTTTTGCAGATAAAATTTTAGAAAAATAGGGATTTTATTACTTCTTTTTTCAGGTGTTTGTGTGGCCGTGACTTTATGTCAGAGCATTATACAAACAAATACTGCTCTTGAGAAACAACCATTCGTAATACAATTTTTAGGGCACCAGTCCTATAAAGAAATGTAATCTTTATAGGACACATTCTAACCCTAACCCTCTTAGGTCCACGCTTATACATTTGATTTTGCTTGTACATTGAAAATTGCACACATATTTTCAAATGTATTGATACTCATTGAACAAGAAGTCAATAAAATAGTAAAATTAACAATCCAGACAGTTTTAGGGTATTTTAAACGTCAATTGGAATTTATCGTGACAATGACAACTCTAAATTCTTTTAACAAATTTATCCCATTAAATTAACCAATGGATGTGTGGAGACTTTTACAGCTTCACCTTGCCTCATCACTCAATGTGGGCAACAAAAATTCTTTGCATTCAATTTGCATCTAATCTGAAATTGAAGATACAAAGGTTGAAACATGTCTGGACAAATATTTTGGCTATGACCAGTTTTTGCACTGAGTGTGGATATGTTCAGCTGCAAATGTACTATAATTAAAAGTGATGAAGTGGTAAACATGGACACATCTTCCATGTACCGGCTACCATTTGGAGGCTTACCTGTGAATTAATGAGACGCACGGTTGTTTTGGAGCCAACATCTTTCTCAAAGCCGCTGGTGGGAGCGGCGTTAAACCGGAGCACCGCGTCATGAGTGTCTGGGGTTTAATCAAAACAGACAGTTTCAGAGGAAGCAAACTTCAGGAGTTACTGATGCAACACATTCATTTTGTGTTCAGAAATAGCAAAAACAGGAACCACAATATGGTTTCATGTTACACAATGTCTTGTGATTCTTCAGAAAGAGTCAACATTTTTTGGAGCAAACATATTCATGCAGCTAGTTTGGATTTCACAGCTGCAGGTTCACGATTTCATACACTAACAATTTTTTAAATTAAATATATGCAACCTGTTAATTTTGGAGGCAGATAACATTTAGAATTCTGTTAATATTTTACCAGAATTATAAAGGCAGCTTTTAGCTTGGACCAAAATGTTTTCCCATCCACATTTACTGGAGTGAAGGTAATTAAATTAGAAGTTTTAATGATAAATTTGAATTGTTTTTCATAGGTGGAAAATTCTATATAGCTGCTTTGGGTTGGGTACACAACATAATGTATTGTGGATTAGATCTCAACACAAGGTCCAAATGTTAAAATGCAGCCAAATGTATAATATCCAATTTATATATTGAAGCAAGTTGCCCATACAAATGACCTAATAAAGTTTTCAGAATCATGTGAATCAACTAATTTAAGTCAATCTTGAACATGTCTGCTCTGGAACAGGGATTTTTTTTTTCTCTGGCAAAGTTGATTTTAATTGCCAGTATTTTCCAAACAGAGTGATGTTTTATAGCACAATCAAATATGTTACCTGCAGTTATGAAAATGATGTATACATCAAAAACAACTTCAAAGACATTTGACTTTGCATCAAAGCTGTATCTGGCCTCCTACCCTTTCAGACACTTTCAATTCAATAATAATAGAATTTAAATGTTGTTATAACTCATTAAAGATTCTTCAGAGTTATTGCAGATGAAATTCAAGGATTCCTAAAACATGCATGAAAGAATCAAAGCAACACTCCCGGTATGTTTTTGATGAGAGAATAACATATCAAAATATAAACCTTAAAGTAGATTTAGCATAACTGTCCCGTTGTAAATTCACTTAAATGAAAACTGCATCAATGGTGATCAGAATTCAGAATCAACCCTTGGTGGTATCTGAGTTGCTGGGCAACACATACTCTGTTCATCTGAGCGGAACTGTTTGGGCAGGATGATTTTAACTTTGACACAACGGTTCATCAGACAAGACAAAAACTGAAAACATGCTTCAAAAAGCCCAACAGAGACCAATTGTAAACCAATTGTCAATACATTTACTGGACTTAATGTAGACATTTTTTTCAATAGGCTTTATAGGTCTGAATATTCAAGACTTAGAAAATGCACTAGAACTCTACTGTGTAATTTTTCATATTCCTGTATATTCTGTACAATCCTGGTAATTTGTATAAAATGTACATAGCTCTCATATTTATGTTTATATTGTACAAAACATTTATAGCACGTCATTATTCTCTGTTTATATCTTGTACAAATGTTTATAAATATTTATATCCAATGTAGCACTTCTGGACAGATGCAAACTACATTTCGTTGCTTGTACATGTGACAGTGCAATAACAATAAAGTTGAATTCTATTCTATTGTAATTTTTTGATTTAATAGTTTTAAATGCACTGGGTGCTGCCTGGAAGACATGTCGATAATCCTGATTTCAGGTTAGAATTTTCATTTTGTTGTTACAATGAGACAGCTCACCAATCTCCTTGCCTAGTCCGGAGTTGCGGAGCGACCCTGCAGACGACACCACTGCACAGCTTTTGTATGGCCCAAGGTCAGAGGTCAGCTGCTGTGGGGGTAGCAGCAGGGGAGCCCAGGCCAACCCAGAGAAAGGCTGATGATCAGAAGTCAAAGTGGTGACCTCTACCTTCTCCTTGAGCTGGCAGAGCAGCTCCCTGCCGCTCAGTTTGGGCCGGTTGGAGGTGCCACCAGGTCCAGACACCTGTACACCGTATTTATTCATCGCCTGGTAGAACGTCCATGAATTATTGCAGGTAATCGCAAAGAAATAAGTTCAGCTGATAAGTGTAGAGGCAGCATTAACTCACCTGATAGTTCTGCACAACCCTCTTCAGCCTGTTTCCCAGCATGCTGCTGGACATCTCATCATTCCACACATCTCCTAAAATCCCTTTAGACCCAAAGAATTCAGAGTCGCCCGATTTGCCGCTCAGCTCTCCTTTACGGCGGCCAACAAATAGAGTCTCCAGTGCCCGTGTGAAAGGTCCTGGCAGCAGGTGAGAAAAAAAACCTGAGGACTCTTTCATTTTTGCTGCTCGTTTTGGTGGAGACTCCCAGTCCTCGTTGGTGTGGTTGGGTGAAGACAAGACAGGGATTGGGCGGTGAGGGTCACCTGCAATTATACCCGGGTGTTTCTGAGGGTCTGCGTAGATTGATTTTGCTCCGCCTCGCAGCACCTGAGCAGGTCACAGTGATGAAGACATACTTTAAGCATGTCTGTTTTGTTATTCAGAGGAAATAAAGGTATTTTAGCCAATAATATCCCATTATTTGTAAGTTTTTTCTCTCAGAGTTTTTATGCTGTACTAACATGGGGACATGGAGCTTTAATATCAGCAAGAACGGCAACAAACCTTGACGACTGAGTGTGTACGAGGCTGAGCCCTGGTATGTGCCCTCACACCAAAGATGGCGTCTGTGACAGGCACACTGTTTTCAGCACACAGGGCATAAAAAAGAGCCATGGAGATGCAGAAAAAGGTCATGCAGATGGCTCCACGGCGAGCGCGACGCCTCAGACGCCACAGTAGGCTCACCCTGTCCATCGCTGCTCCGGGAATCTAAACAACAAATATTATTTAACAGAAAGTATGCTGCATGAAGAGAAACTACTTTTTTTTAAATAGAAATTTTCATTAAAGATATGTCCATAAAAACAACAAAGAAATCTCTTTTAATCACATTTGAATAACATCAGCACCAACTGACAACATCTCTTGTTTCACAGTTTTTTTTTTCACAATTGCATTTGCTCTAGAAATTGGTATAAAGACTTTAGAGACTTAAAGAAAACAAAATTGAACCATTACAAAAATAAAATGAATCTTGCCATTTTTAATAACCATTAAAAATTTCAAACTGTGGCACAGGAGCTAGCTCAGAGGCGGGGAGAAGGCTACACAGGGAAGCAAAGAAAATATCCTGGGGAATGCAAAGTGAAGGAAACACCAAGGAGCTGAAAATACTTCTAATACTAAAGAAACACTAAGACTAAAGAAAACTTGATAAACTGCAAGAGAAAAAGAACTGAGGGAAAAAATAAATAACCCAAAACAGAAACAAGGCTGATCTAACAATAAGAGCTGAGGAATGTAGAGTTAGAGTAACTAGAAGGACTAAAAAAAAAACCTAACTAGAATCACTAAAGAAAGATGGACTTATATTCAGTCAAAGGACTAACTAAACCTAAAGTGACTAAATAAAAAAAACTAGAAACGCTAGTCCTTCTAGCTTACTTGTTAAGCCAGAGGGACTTAAGAAATAACCCAACTAGGATCCTGAAGGAAGATGGGCATGGAAACAGACATAATAGAACTCAACCTAAAGTAAGCAGATAAGAAATACTAGAACCACTATGGGAGAAGCTAGAAAGACTGACTAAGAAATAACTTAACTGGAACCATGAAAGGAAGGTATACATATATGGATAACAGAACCTAGAGTAACTTAAAAATTAAACCTAACTAGAAACATTAGTTTCTAGGAAAATGAGGAAAGACAAGACCATAATAAATCAATAACCTCAAATAATATAACTAAAATGATCAGAAAGGGCTCACCTAAAGTGAACTAAAACATAGTGCTAAAAAAGATGAAAAGCAAAACCAAACCCAAAAACAGTTCCAAATAATTTTTCGTTTTGTTTTGCTTGATGAGAAAATCCTTAACACTGAAGAAATGTCCAACAGCACATTTAACTGGGTCATTGGGGGCTAGTTTTACCCACCTTGCTGTCATCAATGGTAGAATGATCATTGGACAGTAAATATAGATAAACTGCCTTCTTTCTGCTCACTTTCAATTCAGAGGCCATCCTGATGTAATCTTTGTGGTTTTATTCACACTTGAGTAATCTTCAGCCGCTGTTGTATTGTAGTGACAAAACCCTAACCCACCGTTTCAATAGGGCTGACCACAGCAACATTTCAATGCTCCAAGGTACAAAGAAAACAGACAAAAATACACTCAACAACTTACTGACAAACAGTATGAATAGCTTAACATATAAACTCTGGTGTCTGAAATTCAAGAAAGGAATATTTTGCCAAAATAATTAACAGTAACAAAAATAATAAAGTTTTGTTTTCCACCATTGGAAATCTGATTAATCCTAACTTTACTGACTATTCACAGACTTCAACTGACTCTCTTTGTGAACAGTTTGCAAATCATTTCAGAGGAAAGACTGAGTCAATTAGAGCTAGCATTTTATCTGAGCAAAATACTGGTTTTAAATCCACTGAATAATTGTTTTTTTTTAACTCTGGAAACACTGGACAATTTAGCTGTGATTGATGCAAGAGATGCTCAGTAAAGTTTTCTCTCAAATAAAACTAACTACCTGCGCCTGGGACCCAATTCCCTCATTACTTAGTAATTCACTGTATAGATGTTTTCAGTATGAAATTTTTAAGTATTGCAAATTGCTCTCTTCAGAGGGTTGTCTTCCCAACTGTTGGAGAAAATGTGATATTATTAGTCAAATATTTGTTATTCTCATATAATCTTATAGTATTATCTTCTTTTATTGTTTAAGCTCCTTATAGGATTAAGAATGTTTCTATTTTGTTGATTTGCTCTGATTCCTTTCTTAGAAGGCCTCACTGATGGAAAGCAGAGACAATGTTTTCCTGAAGGGTTATCTCTTGACCAGGAGCTCTGCTTCGTTGAGTTGCTGGATTGCAATAAAACTGTCACTGTGAAGATTCACTACATATTCTGCTAGACTTTGTGTCTGGAACGAGATTATCTAGTGCAAGATCATTTGTGTATTAGTTAGTAAATGACAACTCGCGCTGTAGCTATGTGATGAGTTGGTTTCCGCTCCCTTTAGAGCTACATGGTCCTTGTGATTAGGGATCCTGAAAACAATAAAAGGAGAGGAGCCGACAAATATGCTTCAGAGCAGTAGGAGATTGTAACTGAAGCACATCTCTGTCCGTTCTCCTCGCGAATAAAATAGAATCTAACTCTTTTGTCTTTTCTGTCTTTGTTAATGTATGTTCAACAAGTGTTAACCCTAACACCAACACTCTTGAAAATGTCAGTGGAAAAGCCCTTTCTGAAGAAGAGTAATCTGGACTGTTTTTAATAATTACAAACCTGTATGCAACTTACCATTTTTAAGTAAAATTTTAGAAAAGCTTGTTTTTATTCAATTAAAATTTGAATTCTGACTCTATTCACACTGCAGCTCAAAGTGACCCAATTCCGATTTTTTTGCTATGGCTGTTCACACTTCCAAATATATGTGACGTGTATGTGTTCCTCAGTGTAAAGTGCAAATGACCTGAAAGTGCCCTGCATGCACAGTAGTGGGCACAATAACGTCATATAGAAAATGCCAACTGCCATAAAAAAGAAGAAGTGCTTAGTGTTTGCAGAAGTAAACGTGGATGCTAACGGTGGAGCATATATTACAATTTTGAAGTTGTTGTCCGTCCGAAGCCAGCATATTAACAACTTAATCTATAGTCCGCCATGGTTGTTTTTCTTCCCACTTGCGTGTATCAGTGTACAGAATAGGGACATTTGTTGACTATCAATGATGTTCAGGTCTGATGAATGCAACCTGGACGCAAGTCGCATTTAAATCAAATACTTGTCGGATATCCAAGGGGCCTGGGTAACATTTGAAAAAAATCTGACCAATGCTGTTCATTGGTCTGCCATGACTGTTGTGAAAAACATTCGATACAAGTCGGATTAAGGCAAAAAATTGTGGAATTTGGTCACTTCAAGCTGCAGTGTGAACACAGCCTGACACAAAACTGTCAGTTAGAATTTGTTTTGATTTGAATTTGGCTAGTTTTTCGCTAGTTATGTCACCATGGTTACTCGAAATACCACCAAAAGTAATAGCACCCCTCCCAGGATGAACCCTCACATTTGGATATATGTAAATTATGGGGGTGCACACTGCAGTTTGGGCCTCATTAACGGTGAAAGGAAGGAGCACTTATTTTGAGGTGAAGAATAACAGGTCTCTTTCATGAGTTCCAATGCAATGCTATGGCCCCAATACGTAAAGAGACACTCTATTGATGGTAGAATAATGTGCCTTCCATGCATTGTATAGGAGGCTCCAATTAGGATCTTTTAGAGCCTAAAGAGTGTATGGTTGTCTCAGTCTTAGTAAGCTATCTGAAGCATTTAAAGCTTGTATCAAAAAAGTTTGTGACTCAAAGTTTCTCAACTCAATACCCTTTAGTGACATCTGGTGGTCAAAAATATGAAACCAACTTGCTGGACAATAAAACATTATGCATATTTTTAATAAATAATGTTCATGATCATGTTTTGCAAATATAGTATAAACATAAAAATTAAAGTATCAATTTCATTATAGCTTGGAACTTTGCATCTGCCTCTATAACTGACAAACTGACAGGGATGGAATAGCTCTATGTTACATTCTAATTTGCTGCAAATGTCGCATTCTGTTATTATTTTACTTTAACATGGAAAAGAAGTTCTTATGAATGAGTATCACAAACCTATTTAAATAGTAAGTATGGACTGATAGGAACATTTTGGGTTGATATCGATAGCTGATTTTTATATTGGTCTTATTTCAAATAAGCAATTTTTGCCGATATTGTTTACATACATTTTCCTATCCTTTCCACTGTGTTTCACTGCTGACATTGCTGCTTCAGCTCAATGCTTCTCTGTCCTGTTTTGCATTACCATCACTGTCACTGGGCCTGTCACAATATCATGTTTTGCTGAGCAATTAATTATCTCATAAATTATTGTGATAAATGATAATATTGTTTGAAGACCATTTTAAATGTAATGGTGTAACGGATCTCTTCAAGAAAGCTTCAATCAGATTTCAATCAAGTTTTTCTTTATTCTGGGAGAGAAGAACAAAACAAATTAGCTTCCTCTCCAAATCCTCTCCTTACACTCCAGCCCTAAATGTGAAAAAAAAATTGAAGTTCATCCGAACTGTGCTAGTCTAACTAGCACCGGTTGTTCGCGCCAAAATAAAAAAGAAAGAAATTATAATAAAACTGTTTAGCAAAATCGGCAACGACTGTCAAAACTGCAAAATAACGCACTAACAGCAATAATAAACAACACATGGTAAACAACAATATTCATAAAGAAAACATACATCACTGCAGCGAACTTTCCTCTGACTTTCCCTCAGCAGCGCGAAACAACGCCGTGAGGGAAAGGGGTAAGCGGATGAGTTAGGGCTGGGGCAACTACGGAAGCCTAGGAGACATAATCGAGGCAAAGCGCAGAAAAGCGACCCCCGCAGGCAAAAGCAACAAATCAAAATAACTCAATAAGATAAAATTCACAAATTCTCGATATAAATGAATTAGAAATAAAAATTTTATAAACACATTTGTAACTCTGTTACACTGGCATAATAATGCAGGCACATCCAGCCAAAAAATAAATGTGCTTTATTTTCAAAAGAACACTTAACACTGGAACTGGTAAACAAAATAAACAAAACAACCGAGAGCAAAAAATAAAATGGACTCTCACTCTCTGTTAACAAAAAAATGTACTTGAACATAAACTAAACCACATAAAGCTAAAGTGGAAATTAAAAGCTACATTCAATCAAAAGAGTACAGATAATGAAGTCTGAATACTATATTGCCTTGCAATAATCATTAGATTTAGTTTGAGAAGATGGGCAGTCTAGGCCTGTCGCGATAAACGATAAGTCAATTAATCGCAGGATAAGTTAAAACTATCGACCTCATTTTAATTATCGTCTATATCGTTTCTTACTGTTGATGACACTGAATGAAAAAAGGCTCCACTCCGGTGCTCTCCACTGACCCACCCTTCCTTATTTCCTTAGTGTAATGCCCAGCAAGCGCTGCACCATCTTGTGGCCGATTGTCGATTCATTATTAAAACCTGAGACACATTAGCCGACAGAAAGCCTAGCTATAACGGTTCGATCGAAACCGTGTTGTGTCCAACAATGGACACAAAAATAATAAGTCCAGTTCACTAATATTGAAACCAGGCATTAATCAATTCCTTACTACAATCTACCTGCAATGCATGTAGCTAGTGTCAGTCTGACTGAATGACAATCATTAGAACCTATTTATGTCACGTTAACGAAGAACAGCTGAAAAGTTTTTTCTGGTAGAAATTTCGCTCCAACTCCTCCCCTAGTTATTTATATTTTCTTTGCATGAAATGTTGAATAAACATTCATGTTGTTTCCGATGTCTGCTGGACTTCGGGTTGCATCGTGTCAGCTGTTCGGGATTCCCTCCGTGTTTCCCCTCAGAAAGCAGGAGGAGAATCTGCGCTTTCTGATTGGCTACCGGTCACATTCAACAGGCTGCGTCACTCTCTCTTTTACTGCCAAAGTTTTAATTTACAGGTTTTATTTTGTATTATTTATACTTTTTGTTAAGACTCTTATTTTGAAGGATTAAGGTAGGAAGTAGATGTAGAAGCGTCTGGTTACCAGGTTACCAGAGACGCTTGCGATATAACAGCATCGCGTTGGCAAGCAAATGAAGAAACATGATTTAAGTTTAAGAATTTACTGAATGACCTCATTTTTACCTCAAAAGGAAGGGTCAGCCAGCGAGGTATGTTTATATGTTATTTTTATGTCGATATTGTATTCTTGACACCATCTCACTAAGTTTACGTTGTGTTTTAGTTCGTGGTGTCAGGGAAACTGAAGCTGTAATAAGAACAACTTTAAAGAGTTTCATTAAAGCTGACTTCACACCAGCAGTGCCACGAACTCTTAATTGCCAGAACAAGAAGAAGAGGTGGAAGTGATACTCTCAGTCTGGATAAATCCTTGATTTAGATCGGAGCGGCCACAACGATCTACCGTAACACACAAGGGACAATCTCAGAACGGATAATGTTCTAAGATTGTCGTTCAGGGTAAAATAAATCCTGTAGTTTGAACTATTGCATCAGGCAGTCGGATTCTTCTCTATTTAAATCTAATTATTACTGAAGGGGAATATACTATACAGACTTCATAATCTGAAGTCTTTTGGTTGAATGCAGTGTGTTGGTTGTTCTTCAGCGGATGTCCCATTATTCCCCCTGGAATCACTGGGTTCTTCTGTACCGCGTGAATACATCTTTGCAGATGTATTAACTTACTTATGTAACACAGGAGACATTATTAATATCAACCAGCAACCACACTGCCCTGCTCTGCCCGAACACTCAGAGAAAGAAGGGAGGAGGCTCCGCCTTTATTTACCTTTTATAAGTGCGTAACCTTCCGCTTCACAAAGTAGTGCCAACATAAATACAATAGTGGCAAACGTCATATTCAACACAGTGTTTATTTCCACTTTGGCTTTATGTTGTTTAGTTTTTATTCAAGTACATTTATTGTTAATGGAGACTGAGAATCTATTTAATTTTTGGTTTTGGTTGTTTTATTTATTTTGTGTATCAGTGTAACTGGGTGTATATTAATAGTTATATATTTACACAAAAATGTTTTCTTTAATGTATTTGTCAGTTTTCATCTGGCTGTTCTTGTGTTCTTCTGTCTCTGTTATGGGGGTTTGGTCCTCCAGCCCCGCCTTACTTTCTTCTTCTCTTGTTCAGGGTCCTCCAGGACTGTTATAAATGTTTAAATTATTCATTTCCTCTTCCCTTTTGTCATTCGTTCCACTGGGGAGAGGCAAGTTTTGTGGTCCATTGGAACCCTTTCATTCATATTCTTCAAATGTTTATTTTTCCATCTGTGTTGATTATATGCATTTGAATATTTTCATTTGAGTTATTACTCCTTTATAACATTTTGTTGTATAGATTGGGCTGGAGAACTGGAGCACATGCTATGTGCTAATGCTAATATCTCCCGATTGACAGATCAATAAACGGAGACTGCCTCCAAACCCAGACTTGATGCTTTGTGGTTTGTCTGATCACCACACACACAACGCAGAAGTCCACCGGTCACATCAGTCCCAGTGTTAAGTGTTCTTTTTAAAGTAAAGTGTATCTATCTTTGGCAGGAAATTACATGTATTATTACGTAATTTCCATTAAATCAATGTAAAAAGGTCTTCAAACAATATTATCGTTTATCGCAATAATTTTTGAGACAATTTATCACCCAGCAAAATCTGTTATCGTGACAGACCTAATGGGCACATCCGACTACCTGATGCAGTAGTTCACTCCTCCCTTATGCTAAGGAATTGAGGAAGGGAGGGTCAGCACTGGAGTTGAGCCTTTTTTCATCCAGTGTCATCAATAAAAAGAGAAAAAGGCAGAAAGAAATGATGAATTAAAATGAGGTCGATAATTTTCATTTATCATGCGATGAATTGATTCATTGTTTATTGCGACAGGCCTAACTGTCACATGCACAAACAAATACAACAAAGCCAACCTCGTCTCCCCCAAAAAACACCAGCACAGGCAGCACAACATACAAATAAACCTGAATATTAATATCGGGTCAGTTTTACTTCAGGGCCGAAAACATAGGGATTCACCGATCCGCTTTTTCTCACTTCCAACACCGATATCTGAGGTTCAGTATCGGCTGATACTAATCTGATAAGTAAAACAGTGCTGAATTGACTGAAAATGTTTTGTTATTTAAATGCATATAAAAATGTAGTGAATTACAAATGTATTTGATAACTCTGCACCACTACAGCACACTTATGCACCAATCTTGGTCAAAAATGTAAAACAACTTTAATTTGTTCAGATAGTGGAAACAGGAGTACAACAGCCGATGTAAAAATAAATAATAAAGAAACTGAAACTGGCAAAAGCAGTAGGATGACTATCTTGGTCAAACATTTAAAAAAGAAACCATAACAAACTTTTTTTTTAAAATAGTTCAGAAAGTGCAATTCAGAATTTGAAATAAGATGTGAAATAAATAATGAAGCATGATGTCACTCAGAGCACAAAACATACAATTTTCCTCTATTAAAAATGATGATTAAAATCATATGAATGTTGATATATTCTCCATAAATATATTGAGAATATATAGTATATATATTATAAACATGTAAAAACTCTCATTATTTGTCTGCTTGTTTGATTTAAAAAGAGGTCACTTTGCCAACCTAACCAGAAGTTTCTTGTTCCAGTGAAGGGTATGTTTGAAAGTGGAAAATATGGTGATATGCTGTGCACTCTTTAAAGGAATCTCATAGGGAATCTTGCTGGGTTGTGGACAGCATTTAAAAACAAGAAAGACTCTGCTTGTTCCTCTTGGCTGTTCAATTCTATTCTGCTCTGTTTCTGTGGTTACACTGTTGGTTCTTGGCTGTACTACATAGATCTGGTTAGCCACTCTCAGTCTTTGACTGAACCAACTGTTTTCTATTCAGAACTGAAAACACAATCATTTATAGCGACAGCTCCCCATAGACTCTCCAGTTGTTGCTGTATCCATGGGAACAGCATGCTGAAGGTTAGGGTTCAGCATGTGGAGCCCCCCACAGCCCCCCCTCCCCTATCCACGATGTAATGCTGATCACATTTAGAACAGGACCAAGGCATGAATTAGCTCAGAGAATATCAATGCTGATTTGAAGGATCTGGTAAGCTTACTTTACTCAATGAACAATCTTCATAGTTAGATTATTTTGTTACCAGAGCTACAATTGGATGCTCTCAGTTTGTTTAATCTTTGACTTTTAGCTGTTTATCAATGCATCTTAGAAACCTAAAATGATATTTCGGTCAATTCGGTCAATTCTATTTGGCCCCCCTCTCGTGGTGCTGATGTTTGTTTTATTCTTGAAACAATTGGAATATAGCAATATACTCACTGAGACCTCTTTATTAATCCTTCTGGGATTGTCTTTCAGGGAAATTGTAAGTAATGCATTCTTTATTTGGTTGTAATACATCTAAGCTAGGAAATTAAGTTGTAATTTAAGTAACTTCCTAAGTAGCACTGAAGAGAGGAAACTGACTGTATATTGTCACAGCTTTTAGCCTACATTTCATATTGGACTCACTATAGGTGTAAATCACCATCAAACAAACAGCTGCTGTGAAACAAAAGACTGTGTCTAAGATTTGGAACAATGTCAGAGACAGATGGTGACTTTTAACTGGTATCTGCAAACAGATCTCACCTCAAGTCCCTTACTTCACTAACTTCACTAAGTATTGTTCTCTCTGCAGAGGACATTCACATTCATCTCCCAGAGGTTATTTTAAGTCTTTGATGTGACTGAATGGATTATCTGTTTATATTCTGAGAGAAAATGCAGAAGCTCCCCACAAAGGACACATTTATGTAGGGCTGCAACTACTGATTACTTTATCAACTAATTTAGTCTATTGATTATTCTGACAATTAATTGTTGGAATTGGATATTTAAAATGGCACATTCTCATTTAACCAAATAAGTAGTAAATCTGAAGCTAAAACTATGCCACTTGAGGAGTTTTGCCTCAAAACAATGTACAGACAAAGGTGTACTTATCTTAAATGCAAAACTTAATTACTGCTCTGAGTTAAGGGTTTTTCTGCAAATTGTCAAATTGAAAGATAAGGCCTTAAACAATCCTGCAGATATCTGTGGATGATCTATGAGTAAAAGCTATGGCTTACAACAGTCTGAGTGTGTTTGTTACAGCAGTGTGCAATTTAATCTTGACAAGCAGACTGACACAGCGTCAGACTGCTGTGTCTGTCTGTATCAACGAAGCATCAAATCACACAGAACCTGATTGGTCGCCAGCAACATGACATGTCTACCTAATCCTGATGATGAACTCAATCCAGCTGCAGGGGAGAAACTTAAGCAATAATTCAAAGCACATTAATATAAGATGTGCAACTGGAGTTCAGCAGAATACAGGAAGATGATTTGAATGAGCCTGGTTAATAACATGTGAACATTTCCAACACAGGATTTCATAAAGTTAAACTGTTACTTGAAATGGTGTGTTTAACTATGATCTTCACAAAATTGCTCTGGAAATATAATGTTATTCTCCTGGATGTACTCCAACAGTAAACTGTAGTATTCAGATAGTGTGATTTTTGCTTCAGTAAATAAAGAAGTAAGACAAATATTCATGTCTAACTACAAACAGTGATATGTTTCAATTAACTACAAACAGTGATATGTTTCAATTGTCTAAGAGTTTTTTGGCCAATTTTTAAAATTCTGATTAATTTGTTAAAAATCATTTCTGAGTTTTAACAATACCAATTTTTTGGTCTGAAAAGTCACTAAATATCACATTCAGGATACTTATGTTGCAGCTGCAGCCATAATAAAACCATGAAAATAATAGAATATAAAAACAATGAGAAGACAACCATGACATAAATTATAAAGATATACATACAAGTAAAAAATAATAATTCAAATATGTGACTTTTCTCCACATTATGGAGAAAATTTAAAAACACATATAAGTGCTGTCAAAGAGTAAGGGAGGAGCTGTACGATTCAACCGGCACAGATAGAAATTGCTTTCTGTGGTACATTTTAGTAGAATCAGTCTTTGACTGAATCAACATGATATTTATTTGTTAAGTTAGCAACAGTGGGGTGACTGTTAACCATAGAGGTGCAGATGAGGCCTGGGAGGTGGGTCTGCTAATCTTCTCACAATAGAGCAGAAGGAGACTGTGGCTGACTTTCAAACCTTTGCAGAGGTAGATAAGATTGGTGGATAAGATCGAGTTCTCAATGTCAAGGAAGCTGAGGCTGATTTATCAGTACACCTACTCTTAAAATGTTGATTGTGGCTTACAGCAAGAGAAAAGTTAGAAATCAGATTCTTGGAAAATTACAATATTGCTTAAGACCAATAAAATGTATGAAATGGCTGAATCATTGCATTAGATTTAAGTCAGGCCCATTTGCTGGTCATTCAGTCACATTGACCCCATTGTCACGACAGTATGGCCAGGTACCAAGTCCTGCTGGAAAATATCATTTTAATTTTCATAAACTTATCAACAGGTGGAAGCATCAAGTGTTCGGATGCTCCCAAATTATCTATGTGTAAGGAAAGTTCCCAATAGAGTTCTAGCAAAATAGATTCTGTGCATCTCCACTCTTCCTCCAGACTCTGGAACTTTTGATTTCCAAATGAAATTTAAACTTTACTTTACTCAGAAACAAAAGCCTGAAAACTTTACCCTGAGAGAGAAACATAAAAAGCCTTGTTGATCCAGATAATACATGATCATAAAGTAAGCAAACAAAATAAAGAGTCTATTCTTTAGCACCTGTAATATACTGTAATATACTGTACATAAAATGAGGTAATTCCTCTATGTTCTGCACTCTTCCAGATCATTCTGGTTAAATGTGAGCGATTCATACAATGAAGAGACAAAGAAACAAGCGTGACATCTGTAGCATCTGCTACTGCAGTAAATCAGCCAGATCTTCATCCACATTGAGTCAGTGAAGCTTTCACACAATCCATGAATGAAAACCGTCTTCATCTTAAACACAAGTGTGATTATTTTAAATATTCAAAGAGGCAAAGCTTTTACCTTGTAGCCCATGGTGTGTTTGAGTGAACGTTGTATTGTTGTTGCTTAGAAACACACTGCAGCCTTCAGGTCTCGCCTCATCTTCTCTGCAGATGGAGAAAAGCACAAAACATCACTTTTGTTCTCCAAATGTTTTGGAGGGAAGAGGTTGTAAGTAACAAGGCTATTTATGCAGAGAAAATGGGATTGGTGAATCTCTATCACTAGACCTCCTAAAGGTAAATTAAAGTTTCAATTTCAAGAAAATCTTGAGACGGTGATATCCGGTTCGATGAATCCCTATTTACGTTTTTCTTCTCTTCCATGTTTCCGTCACTCTGTGACCTTTATCATTTTGGGCAAAAACATTTGTGTCCAGTGTGAGCATCTGCTGTTGTGAGACTCTGTCTAAATAGTACACTAGCAAATAAAATACAAGTTTATAACATATTAGCCAACAGTATTAGCCAACAATTACTGCACAACAAAACAGTCATTTGAGACACAAATGTTGCACATGTATTGCGATGGTGATACATTTGGAGTCTATTGTTTCACAGCTTTTAAAGATGATGTATTACGCTCAATTGAACATGTTAGGATGGGTCTGTGGTTTGTACAAAACATACAAAATTGTTCTCACAGAATAAAATTTAGTCTGCTCAGTTTGATCTCCTTTGATCTGTTTTAGGACGTCTTGTCACTTTAAAACCAAACAAGCTGCAGTTGGACAACCTCACCCCCACTCAACGTTTACACTCACACATGAAATGGCTGCAAACAGATGTGCAATTATACAACCCTATCTCTTCAAAAAGCAGCATTAGAGACTCCTGCACAACCAACAAAAATGCAGTAAGTAGTTAGTGGATGGCAGTAGTTTCAGCATACAGTGGTAAAACCAGCCTAAATGAGCTGGAGCTCCGAGTTGCTAGGTGATGAATTAAAGGTTTGCTAGGTCAGGGGCATTGAAGACTGATTTGTGACGTTACATTTGGGCGACTTTTGAAACTGCTCATTATCTGGACCTCAAAAAAACTAAATGTATTGCCAAAAACAGACTGCATGTTATTTTGAGGGGTTTATTGTAAGAACTTTGGTTGTTTTCAGTAGAAACCCACACGGAAGAGCAAAAACTTGAAAAATGTGAATCTTGCATAACAGGTTCCCTTTAAGCAAGTTACTAAAGTAATTTCTGTGACATGATGCCACTCTCTTCATTCAAAATTCCAGATTCCCTCTCACTAATCAATACTTTCTCTCTGACCTCTGCTCCAAACCATACACCAAAACTCTGTTGGGGTGTGCTTGTGCCTATCTGTCAACAGGTGAGAGACAGACAGGACAAGCAACAATGGACACACACTCACACCTAACAGTTGTGTTTTTGAACTGTACCCAGAGAGAACCCATGCATGCAAAGGGAGAGCAAACTCCATGCAGAAAGACCCCGGGCTGGGAATGGAACTCAGGACCTTCTTGCTGCAAGGCAAAAGTACTACACACAGTGCAGCCTACAATTCAGCCTATTATCTGAACATTAGGATTATGGGTACCAACTGGTATAAAGCATGACAATGGCCCTAAACCTTTCTCTTGCATAATGGTTTAATGCCATTTTTTCTTTCATGCTCTTGGTGAAGGCGGACGCTTTTTTCCTCTGTTCCCTCCCGGCCCCTGCCTGCCCTGCTTGCTCTGTTTTTGTCTTTTTCTCAGTAGACTCCTCTGTTTTGCTTTTTGGAGCTTGAGGATACCTGGCTTATCGACAAATTTGTAATGAACTGGGCTGAACTAGTGGATGTGAGTCTTGCTGAGACTCACATCCCAGCTGAGGACTCTAAAATTCACTAACAGAATCGACTCAATCTGGGAGAAGTTGCTAGATTCTCCCAGATCGAGCAAGTGGAACAACCACTTTCAGCTCTGTTCACTCAGCTGAAAGTGGAACAGCCACACTAATTTGGATAATTGGGAACTGAGATGTACTGGAGAGACTTTAGGAAGATTGAAATTTATAATCTACCTGACCTAGGACATTTTGTATCTGAAGTGGCTTTCCCATGTTGCCTTGAAGGGCTGCATTTTCCAATCTCCTTGAAGATCTCAAAACATAACGCTTCTTCTCACCTCACCTCACCTCACCTCACCTCACCTCACCTCACCTCACCTCACCTCACCTCACCTCACCTCACCTCACCTCACCCATTGTCCATGCAACTGTGGAGCCGAGCACTTCCAAGGACATGCTTGATAACAACATCTTATTGGACTTCTGCTGGGAGGCTGAGGAATCTGGTTTCATGGCCCCATGATGTCACTGCCTTCACTCACGTCTTTGTTTTCTCCAAATGTTACCATGTGCACTAATGTGCCTTTTCCTCTTTTTATTTAATTCCCCTTTTAATATTTAGAGTCTGTGGAGTACTCACTTTTAACCCCCAACAAAAGAACTTAGTCATTCTAGCTTTTTTATTTTATTTATATTTTTAGAAAATGTAGAGTACTCACTATTTAGACCAATATTATTCTTCTTAGATTCATTTTTAGATTATTATGCAGAGACACTCCTATTACTGCAAACCAGAAAAATAATCAGAACAAACTTAAATCCCCCCAAAAATCTTCCAGAACAGAAACACTTAGTACTCATTACTTTTACAAATTAAGAGCATACCTAGGAAGTCCAGACAATACTTACTTTTACTTATTTAACAACCCAGAACCGGGATTAGAACTTGCAACTCAGAAAAAATACCTTAGCAACTACTTTTTAGACTCCTATTCTTCCAAACCAGAAAAGGAATCAGACCAGAGGATACTTACTTCTACTCATCTGTCAACCCTGAACAAGAACACCTGGTTTACATCCTTTAGATCAACATTAGATTATTTTTCTTCTTTTGCTCTCTCCTTTGGTTTGTGATGTTGTTTGTATTTCCTTTCAATTCCTGTAAAGCATTTGGTATGGCTCTGTTGCTGGAAATGTGCTATATAAATAAAATTACCTTTACATTTAAACATCCAGCCACAACTGCAATGGAAGGATTTAGATGAAAGACCATTCATTTGTTAGAATAGTCCAGGACTTAGTTTAAATCTAAGTCTAATCGAGGGTCTGTAGTTAAACTTGAAAGTTGATAATGGTCAATAGTATTTATTGTATGGTTCATCATTTATGGTGAAAAATGTTCAGCTATGATGAGAATTTTGATCTATTGTTGTCTAGATGAATTTTGAGACAATATTTAATGATGTTAAATACAAAATAAAACTCACTATATTTTCAGAAATTTAATTTTTATTGTTTTCTCTGCTATTTTTTCCCCCCACAAGCTATTTTTTCCCCCCACAAGAGCGTCAATAAATTTCAATAAATCCAAAAACATATTTAAATGTAGCATATCTTTAAGTAAGTAGCATCCTGACAAAGCCTGAATGATACATGTATTCAGGTCTGTGGTTGAAACAAAAGCAAAAAAGGTTCAAAACAACAATATAATAAATACTTATGCAAACCACTGCAGGAGACATAAATCTCTGACAACCAGGACTTCTCTATGATGCAATAAAGATTACTCGAAAATATTTCAGTTTAATATGTGAACTATGATTACTGAAGTATCTCCAAGAATGCATGTAAAGTCTCAATGCCCAGTTTCTCCAGAGAGTGAAAACTGGGCATCAATGTGTAATTATAAGTTGTCAACAATACTGCTGATGCAGCTCATGCATAAAAAAGGAAGGTTCAGAATAGTCAGAATAAATTAGAAAAGGGAGCAAATCAGATAACTGCTCACTGTTCAGTTTATGTTTCACAAACTTGTAGGGAAAGGAAAATATAATATTATTATTGGGATTCATAATCATACATTCACAGTAGGTAATTTCCTTTAATCTATTTTTCTATGCAAAATATGGCATACTTCAAGGTTAAAGGGTTCTTGCGTGCAATTTCATCCACAAACATGTGAATTAAATTGCAGATGAGGAAACAGTAAAGGATTTACTGAGGCAGTAGGACGGATAAGGGATAAGAAATGTTATATATTTTATATATATATATACTCTCCTTGCTTGAAGAACAAGAAGCTCTTTTACAACAGAGTACTTCATTGATTCTGATGATGTTATTCAGATGCTTGAATCACTGTTAAAGAAGGTTCCAGTGAATTGTTGGAACTGCCTCTCTGCCGCCATGTGTGCCACAGAGTTTCCAACAATACCTTCTCTGAAGGAACACTTGAAATCTCACTTTCCCCGATAATTATGACCTTAGCACAGAAGTAAACACGTTTAATGGTGGTTAGCATAAAAATATGGTGGTTATGCTATTTATAAAAATGGTGTATATATAAATATATAACAGTAACAGTGATACGGTAATAATTAGGGCAATTTTTACATGCAGTAAAATAAGCTTTAGATATTAAATCTAATGCACAGGAAGACAGACAAATAATGAGTAGCAAATCTATCATTCTATTAGAGGTTGTCATTTTTCACTGACCCGGGTTAAGAGATGCTCATCCGTTATGTCACGCAGTCCCTTTGATTTATTGACGCCGCGGGACGGAGCAGGTCGTTGTTGTTGCCGCCGCCATGTTCCCGCTCAATGTCCCGACCTGCCGCCCCGCTGTCTGGGTTGAGCTATCCGAGGTCTCCCTCAGTGTCCAGTGTTGGCATTTGGAGGAAGGAGGCCGAGGGAACTTCGGGTCCTTATCCTCCAAGCTTTCTGCATTACCGCATTGCCTGCTGCTACTGCAGGACAGAGTGACAAGCAGGAGCAAGAACTGAATCTGTTTCCCAGGGGATTTTCAGAATAAAATTATTTTGCGCAATTACTCTCAGTTCGCACCCCTAAAGAGTCAGGCTAATGAAAATAATTTTAATAAAAAGCAAAATCTAAACTGTTTATTAATTTTAAGAAAGAACAGTAAAACACTTACCATTCAACATCTTTGTGTAACAGCAGGAACAGTTATCACAGAGCGCCTGCTCCATCTGACTCCATCGTTGTGTCTTTGGCCAAGAAACTTCCCTCACCTCTCTTGCTGTGGTGGCCAGAGGGCCCAGTGCTGCAGGTCCATGGCATTGATCCGTCAGACCACCCTAAAGCAACTGCACCTCGCTCTCCAGTATCTCCAATATCTCCAGTGGCTCTCCAGTAGCTCTCCAGTAGCTCCAGTAGCTGTCCAGTTCTCCAATAGCTCTCCAGTAGCTCTCCAGTAGCTCCAGTAGCTCCAGTATCTCCAGTATCTCCAATATCTCCAGTATCTCCAGTAGCTCCAGTATCTCCAGTATCTCCAGTAGCTCTCCAGTAGCTCCAGTAGCTCTCCAGTATCTCCAGTATCTCCAGTAGCTCTCCAGTGGCTCTCCAATATCTCCAGTAGCTCTCCAGTATCTCCAGTATCTTTCCAGTATCTCCAGTGGCTCTCCAATATCTCCAGTGGCTCTCCAGTATCTCCAATAGCTCTCCAGTATCTCTCCAGTATCTCCAGTATCTCCAATAGCTCTCCAGTATCTCTCCAGTATCTCCAGTATCTCCAGTATCTCCAATAGCTCTCCAGTATCTCCAGTATCTCCAGTAGCTCTCCAGTGGCTCTCCAATATCTCCAGTAGCTCTCCAGTAGATCTCCAGTGGCTCTCCAATATCTCCAGTAGCTTGCCACAAACAGCATGTAAATGTTTGCATGAATGGGTGAATGTCTGAATGGACTGTGAAGCCTTCCGTCACTGTGCATGTTTTCTTATTTTATTGTAAATAAACTCCTTTAAATCTTTCTTTCTGTGTCCTGCATTGATTCTGTATGTGATTCAGGAAATCCATGATAACATGACAGAAGTCCCCAAAAGACTTCCAATAAGTGCTGACATCCAGATTAAAGGATTTCTAAAATTGAGTCCAGCAACTCTATAAATCAAACTCAGGTAACTTAATCTTGACCTTGGCTGTGGAGTGATGCAGATGTTTGCTGCAGGAAGCACCTGGTTTTTAATATCTGCTGGAGTCCTTGTGAAGTTTGCCTCTCCCACTATCCACGTCAACATTTTCTTTAAAAGAAAAATGCTAAGGATTCTGATTCTGAACACCACACTGTGAGGGGATATGCATTTAATTAAGGATAAATTCCAGTCATGTATCGGCTATGTAGCTTAGCTTAGGTTCAGCCAATTAAATTTCAATTACAAAATATTTATGCTTCTGCACATGAATGCAAAAACTGAATTGAAATTAGAGGTGACAGTCTTGCAAATTTATACCAATATGTCCGATTTATTTTATTTTGAAGGCATGCAGCAATCACTTTACATCCGGCTTATTCTAAATCCCCCAGCTTGTCGATCTTCCATGGCGTAAATCAAGACAAGCAATCTGCAGAACAGGGAAGAGGATGCACACATTTGGCATGTCTGTTACCGGTGCACAGGTGCTATTGCTTGAATACATTCCCTCAAAATTGTCAATATTTTGGGATTCGTAAAACGAGATTAAAATAGCAGATTCTGATGCAGCTGTGGACCATTCATCAGCAGTTACATAACTTTTGTTACACAGTCAGTGAAATTAAGCATACAATGCAGTTATATAAAAAGTAGTTGATGCAAATACAAAGACATTGAGTTCTAAACGTCATAATTGTAGATTACATTCTAATCAACATTTTTCAGGTCAATCGAGTTGTGAAAAAGAGTTCCCTGACCGGGAATCGAACCCGGGCCGCGGCGGTGAGAGCGCCGAATCCTAACCACTAGACCACCAGGGATTTTGATACGCAATGTTTATGGAGGTATAATATGAATATGAATGGCCTCCGTCGAGGCATTGGACAGCTGTGGCCGTCTGTTCTGCTGAATATGTTTTCCTCAGACCAGAGGATCTCCTACGATGTACAATATAGGACGGTTACGTGTTGAGCTAACCATTCATTGGCAGCGCATGTATTCACGACAAAAAGTACCTGGTAAATTTTTCAGTTTAGTAGGCATTTGTTGTCACTTGTCTGAAAACCTTTATTCACTAATACTCGGACAGTTAGATTTCAGCTTTCTTTAAAATAACTAGTTTCTTTGACTTGCCAATGCTGACAGTTTTAAGCTGCCTGAACTGGCACACGGTTAAGTCGAATGTTATGTACCAGTGTTTCAAATAGAAACGTAGCAATATTCACAATCAGAGTGACATCGCAGATATCACAGAATCTGCTTTCCTTCATATATTGTTGTACGGAATTGGTTGGCCAGGACCTCGTGGCGCAACGGTAGCGCGTCTGACTCCAGATCAGAAGGTTGCGTGTTCAAATCACGTCGGGGTCATTGTTTTACTTCTGCTTGGGATCTGTTTACCAGAGAGACTAATGGTTGAAGCAAGAAATTAAATTGCCCAAAAATAGAAAAAACAAAACAAAACTAACATAACAGCGCCATTCCAACATGGGAATTCTTGAACAGCTGCAATTCTACAATTATTGGGGCCTGCCCAGCACAAAGGGAGAGCTTCGCAAGTCAGTCACTACCTCCATGCATTGCATGGCAGGCACCTATTATTCTACACCCAATAGAGTATCTCTTTATATATTATATATATTAGTATTTATTATTCTCCCGTTACCGTTAGTGTGGCTCGTACCACTGCATGCTCACCCACAAAAGTGGTATCAAAACGTGCAGCTCGGCATTGGAGCTATTACTTTTAGTGGGATTAGGAGTTACCATGGCGAGGTAAAAAGCGAAAAAATGTGCAAAAAATTTCGTCAGTTACAAACTGCCGAAACTAGAGTGTAATTAATGTTTGATGATTAGGACTACAAAAAATGGCAAAAATTGGCAGAATTCTGAGGAATGAGCTGGACTTGTCAGGAACGGTCAGGAGAGCAGCGGCGAGGAGACAATGAGGCAGAGGCAGGAGACCCAGGATAAAGTTTTAGCCAGGATTTATTGTGCAGATTCCAGCAAAACACAAGCTTGAAACACAGGAGAATTGACTACTGAGATAGCTTGACGTACATAGACGAGGACCCGACAAGAAACACAGGACACAGCAGGGCTTAAATACACTGATGACAATCACGGAAAACAAGAAACAGCTGGGAGTGATCAAGGGGAGGACAGGACAACGGAGAGACGAAGACACAGAAAACTCTAAAGTAAACACAGAACATGACAGGACTTTAGAACTCCTTGTGCTTGGGCATTTTATAACTGATTTTAATCAACCATTGTTAGGATTAGTGTGGCAATTTTAAATTAAGTTAAATGAAAATTTCAAAATAAAAGCTTTGACATTTTTATATCATTTCTTCGCTCTTTTGGGCATCATGTAACTGACTTAACTTGTGTTGCACATGGGATTAGATTGGCCATTTAATATGAAACTTACTTAAAATGTCAAAATAAAGACCTTTTGTATCATAATGTCAAGGTTTTTAACAGGTTTTTTTTTTTTAACAAAACCACTGTTACACTTTGGATTAGTTTGGCAATTTAAAATGAAGTTGACTGAAAATTTTAAAATAAAAGTCTTGGCAATTTTTACATAAGATTATTGCTGTTTTGGGCATTTTATAACTGATTTGACCCAATCACTCTTAATCATGGGATTAGCTTGGACATTTAAAATTAAGCTTATTGAAAATTTCTAAATAAAAGCCTTAAGATTTGTCTCTGGCAAGTGCAGCGCCATAGGCGGTGCAATGATATTAGCTTGCATTGTCTCTTTCTCTGAGCTTAAGGTTAGGCTAAGCAAGATAGTGTATTAACATCAGCACAAACATTAGTATTTCACCCACTAGTGCACCGGCGTAGGCTGTGCAATAAGATTAGCCAGCATTATCTCTTTCTCTCAGATTAGGACTCTGTCTTGCCCAGAGCAAGGCAGAGCATTAGCATTAGCCTTTTACCTAAAGTAAGCTTTTAGCTATTTTTCATACTTGTTACCAAGTTTTAGTATACTGAATGGAATAAGTCAATTACAGACAACATGCTAGTGATGCCCCACATGCTACTGACAGTATTCACACTAACATTTGCATTTTGGCTAATTTTAGCTTATACACTCATTTTAACATACTGAATGGTCCAACATGACATGAAATAATATAAGTATATATAATATAAATATATGTCCAACTGACATGGATGTCAGTGAACATTCTTGTGATTCTCGACATAATACTGTGTAATTTTGTAGCCAAGCTTATCAATCAATCAATCAATCAAATGTTATTTGTATAAAACATTTCAAAGTGCTTTACATCATGACCACAAAAACACAAAGTCATGCATCATAGAGTCCAATGTAACAATACATTGTTACATATTACATTTCAAATACAATTCTAATCAGGCGTGTTTTTAGTTGTGATTTAAAAGAAGTCAGGGTTTCTGCTGTTTTACAGTTTTCTGGAAGTTTGTTCCAAATTTTTGGTGCATAGTTGCTGAAAGCTGCTTCTTGGTTCTGGTTCTGAGGATGCAGAGCAGAACCAGAACCAGAACCAGAACCTGAGAGTCTGGAAGGTTGATACAACAACAGCAGATCTTTGATGTATTGTGGTGCTAAACCGTTCAGTGATTTAAACTAACAACAGTATTTTAAAATCTATTGTTTGAGCTACAGGGAGCCAGTGGAGGGACTTTAAAACTGCTGTTATGTCTCTATCTTCCTGGTTTTAGTGAGAACAGGAGCAGCAGCTTCTGGATCGGCTGCAGCTGGAGGATTGATTTGTTGGACAGGCCTGTGAAGACGCTGTTGCAATAATCAATGTGACTAAAGATAAACGCATGAATGAGTTTCTCTAGATCTGGCTGAGTCATGAGTCCTCTAATCCTGGAGATGTTCTTCAGGTGATAGAAGGCTGACTTTGTAACTGTCTTTATGTGGCTCGCAGGGTTCAAGTCTGAGTCCATCACTACTCCCAGGTTTCGGGCTGATCGTTAGGTTTTAGTTGTAATAACTGAAGCTGTGCATTGACTCTAGATCTATAGCTCTAGATCTATAGCTCTAGATCTATAGCTCTAGATCTATAGCTCTAGATCTATAGCTCTAGATCTATAGCTCTAGATCTATAGCTCTAGATCGTTCCTCTTTATCTGTTCTAAGCATTTATTCAGTGATTGGATGGGGTCAAAGGTCACCTGGTGACATCGTAATGTAGAGCTGAGTATCATCTGCATAGTTATGGTAGCTTATATTATTTCCTGTTATAAACCTGAGCTAGAGGGAGAATATAAATATTGAATAAGAGAGGTCCTAGGATTGAACCTTGGGGTACCCCACATGTGACCTTTGACCTCTTTGATGAGAAGTTTCCCATTGAAACAAAGAAATCCCTGTTCTTTATGTAAGATTCAAGCCAGTCGAGCACCGAACCGGAGAGTCCAACCCAACTCTCCAGATTCAGTAATATGTCAAAAGCTGCACTGAGGTCCAACAGAACCAGCACTGTGGTTCTCCCACAGTCCATATTTATATGGATGTCATTGAATACTTTGACTAGGCCAGTCTCCATGCTGTGGTGAGCACAAAAACCAGACTGGAAAGAGTCAAAGCAGTTGGTCAACATGAGGAAACTATTTAATTGTTGACACAGTTTTTTTTGCTGATGAATGGGAGGTCAGAGGTCAGAGGTCGGCCTGTAATTCTGCAGTAGTGATTTGTCCAGATTGTTCTTTTTAGCAGTGGTTTGATGACTGCTGTTTTCAAAGCCTGGGGGAAAACGCCTGATGTGAGTGATGAGTTACTATTTGGATCAGATCAGTAGCAATAACAGGCAGGACTTTCTTAAAGAAATGTTCTAGAGTTATAGATCTAGAACATCCAGACAGCAGGAGCTTGAACTTAATTGACTTATAATTTCTTCTAGGTTTTATAATTAAGTAGTTGAAATTGGGTCATTTTTTCTGTGTTTGTTCTGTTTGGGTACAGCAGTGGTTCTGGCTTTAGAGTTGATGTGCAGATTAATCCTCTGATTTTTTGAATTTTCTCTGAAAAGAAGTTGGAAAACTTGTTACATCAGCATTAGATTGAGTTCAGGTGGTAAAGTCATAAGAGGATTTGTGAGCCTGTCAACTGTTGCAAATAAAGCTCCAGCATTGTTCATGTTTTTGTTTATGACATCTGGAAAGAAAGCCTCCTTTGCATGTTTAGTGTTGAGTGATAGTTACGTAGTCTTTCTTTATAGATGTCATTATGAACTTGAAGTTGAGTTTCACACCATTTTGGTTCTGCTCTGTGACAGAATTCTCTTGCAGATCGAACTGTTTGTGCTTTTCTCCATGGAGATTTCTTCCTACCAGACGCAATAGAATCAATGATATATAAAACTATAGACTGAAAATCATCTACCAACTTATCTACATCATTACAGCTTAAGGGTGAGGAGGAAGAGTAGATTTGATTAAATGTTTCTGCTGTTTTCTGTGAAAGAACGTTTTGTGACAGCAGCTGTTTGTCCAAGTTGGTCAAAGAATAAACAACTTTCAGAGATAACAGCAAAGTGATCCGACAGGGCGACATCAGTTACAGACATTGGAAATATTAGCATTGACGCAAATTTTTAGCATCAGAATACTAGGTCCAAACCGACGGGCACACTTTAGCAGGCCCCAGAGAAATTTCTTCAGGAATTTTCTAGTTTTCCCTATCCTTTTGCCAATTTCAGTTATAAACAACAAAAAAGAAACAACCAAAACCATGACAAGCTCTTTGAGTTTTTAAGCAAAAGTTAAAATGCCTTTGTTCTGTTTATTATAAAGTTTCCGCAATAAATTATCTCATTCTTAATGCCAACGTTCATTTGGCATTTGGAAAAAAAGAAAACTGAAGAAGCTGCACACAAAATGTTCCCTGTGTTTTACACTCCACACTGTTCATTTGTTTCATTGCTTCAGAAATTTATTGAACAAATAAATAAAAGCAGAGCTTAAAAAAACACAAGATGAAGTAACATTTACTGGCCCATGTATTTTCTTAGCATATGTTTTTAGCCTTGAATAAAAGCAAATGAAGAAAAATGGAGTTAAACACTGAGTTTGTTTCTGTGTCAAAATGAGAGTAGGCCTCATGAACTCATGCAATCTAAAAATATATTTAGGTCACTTAAAATTAGAATGAGGTCTGTGGGATGCAGAACTAAATATACAAGTTTTGAGAGAGAACAAAAAAATAAAATAGCACAGTGCAGTCAGTGTGAAGCTATAGTTTCTCTCATAGTTTGCCTCTGAAAATGTGTTTGCCTGAAGCTAAAAAATGAATAGTGCTGTGATGAGAAGCAAGCAGATCACCACATCTTGACTTTAAGCACTGAAAAGAAACATCTCTTCCCTGATAATCCTAGTGCTAGCTGGAAGAGCCGGAGCGCGACTTATGAATGCTCATTTTCTTGCGAGTGTTGTCGGTGCAGCGCTCCAGGATGAGCTCTGGGCTGGGCCGTGGTGGGATGACTGGAGCTTCCTTCTTCAGCTCATTCTCTGAACTGGATTCCTCCACTTCGTGAATGTTGTCTGTTGAATAAATACAGAACACGAAGATTATGTGTTGCCATTCAGATTGAACCTGCTGCAAATGCAAAGCTTGTTCTTCATTACCCTCATTCTTCCTCTCCTTCAGTGGCACCTTCCCAGAGTTCTGTTTTGGAGGGGTGACACCTTTTTGCTGCAGGTAACGCCGACTGTTCCTGCGATAGGCATCCTGACTTAGCTTCTGCCGAGATTTGCTGTGGATGCTTTTGGCATTTCTGATGGTGGACCTAAGATATACACAGAAGATAGAAGGTAAGTCTCGATCAGGGGTGGCGAAGCTGCGACTCTTAAGCTCCTTGATATCAAAATTTCCCACAGTCAATGACTGTGAGAGCTGACAAACGCAGTGTAACATGCTGCACAGGATGTCAAATTTTAAATTAACCCTACAAGAGGCAGAGAGATTTTAGGTAAGGGGTGTCAAACTGCAGTCCTCAAGGGCCACTGTCCTGCAGTTTCTAGATGTGCCACAGGTACAAAACACTGGACTGAAATGGCTTCATTACCTCCTTGTGTAGATCACTTCTCCAGAGCCTTAATGACCTAATTCTTCTATTCAGGTGTGGTGCAGCAGAGGGGCATCTAAAAGTTGCAGGGCAGTGGCCCTCCAGGACTGGAGTTTGACACCTGTGCTTTATGTGATTGATGGATTTGAGTCTTTTAGGAATAAAATCTGTTTATAGTAGCAGCTTTTCTCAACAGGTCTCTATTTCTGTCAGCTGCATTATTTCACGTTGATGCACTTTACGCCATTTCCAAGCTCAGAGAATTGTGGCGCAGAGGTGGGAGTGAAGCAGAACAAGTTGCTGCGCAAGTATTAAAGTAGAAGCAAACATATCAGAGTTTGTGGAGCAGGTTCTGGTGCCGCTGAGGGGAAAAGCTAATTCTGATCACATGAACACAATCAATGCTGTGCATCGCAGTGACGCTCAGAGTGGCAGATTTGTGGATTTGATATATGTCTTTTTATAAGATCAATGGATGAAAACGTTGTGTGTGGAGAAGTGAAAAAGGAAAGCCATTTCCCCTTAGTCAGAAATGGCACAAGAAAAGCCACAGATGACAAAAGACGAATTATGAACAAACCTTCCTCTTCCTGTTTTAATGAGATGCAGTTGGATAAATTTATTTCTCCGAAAGGATTTGAAAGAAATTCTTCTAATCTTACACCATGAAGTTCAGCTTAAACACACATGTCCATCTGCATACCTGCGAGGTGGAGGTCTCTGTCCTCGCAGGTTTCTCCTGTCTGTTTCATTTTTCTTGTCAGACTTTTGCAGGAACATGGAAGGGTAATGACCAGTCTCTTCTCCTTTTCTGGCATATAAACAACAAAAAATATTTTAAAATGGGTAAACAAACTAAAACCATTTTATGAAAGAATCTCTCTCCACACTGCAAATGGTATACATTAACTAATGAGTGGAAGCATAGTTTTAATCAGTTGTAAAATAAATTCTGCATCTGCAGCTGATTACATGAAGCTGAAATATGTTTGATATACAAATCAGCAACATCCTGACTGGTTTATTGCAGAAACAATGCCTAATGTTGAAAGGAAAACTTCAGAACTATATGAAAATGTTTCTTAGCACACCATTAGAGAGAAAATGGTGAGGTCTGGGCTAAAACTGAATGGAAAAACTAAAAGAGACAACTAGAACAGTTTACAACAAATGCTTGCTCAGATTTTACCTGATGACCCACCACCCATCCAGCAGTTTGTGAATGACCTCCACTGTGACTCCCACCTCCAGAGAAATCTCATCCTCCTGCTCCGCCTGGAATGCTTGGATGACGACATGCAGTTCTCCTGCAGAGACAAACATCTGTCAGCAAACAGGCACTCTGAATGTCCCCCATGGTGTTCGTGACAGTAAGTAACACATCTCTCACCTTCATAGTCCGGTTCTGGTTCCTCTGCCTCCTCGGGTCCGTCGAGGGGTTCCAGGTAGGAAGCAGGAACCCAGCCTCGTTTGGATTCACACTGACAGAACCACCAACCTGAAAGCAACAGCAGCAACTGCATAACAACCCCAAAACACATTGAAACTACTTTACAAGTAAGACCTCATTGAAATGAAGTTGCAAATATATTCTTTGCAACTTGTAAATGTGGTAAAATAACATAAACGTCATATTAATTTAAACACATTTACTACTGTTGATATTATGAACAACTTGCTTGGGTTAGTTTTTAATGGTGGAGGTTAAAGAGTTAAAAAAGTCTATTTTAGTAGACTTGGCCACCATGGCAACGTCCTTGTTTGTAGAAGTATTTATAATAATAATAATCCTATATTTTCTGTAAAATGTGCTGTCAGGGCACAAGGTCACCTCACAAAAACAAAAATAATCAATAAAAAAAAAAATTATAAATAAAGAAATAAATAAACCGATCGTGCAAATGCCTGTCAGAACATCCAGCAGGGATTTAAAGACAGACATCTAGTCCTTTAAGTGACACTGTGGACGTTTTATTCTATATAGAATCATGCGCAGAAGTTGGACATTTACAGAATCGAGATGATTTCTGTCCATAAAGGTGCATGACTGCAGCTGGACTGGAACCGGTACCACACTGCTCCTTCTTTAAGTTCTGCTCGGAGCTCCAGGATGATCACAATCTAAACACTAATAAACCATCATCAACATTTCCCAGCAGATCAATATGCTCTCTGATTAATCCCTCCTTCCACTGGCGATGTTCTCGGTTAGAGCCAAAGAGCTGCGCCACAATTACGTTGTGCCGCTTAATTGTGGCGCAGCTACTGATGTACGTGTGATTGTATCTTGATCACCTTCAGATAATCAAACCTGTTTGGAGTTAATCTGCTGATCCAACCCTGTTTTCTGTTTTTACTATCATTGAGAATGAAATGACCCAGACAGGCATTTCATGCGCTTCAGCATACAGACGAATGCGTTACATCTTTAAGATACAAAAACCGAGGAAAAGTACTATTTACATTCGAGTGAAGTTTTCAGGTCTTTTTATTTAATTCTTTATTTTGTTACGTTACTGTCTGAGGATAAATGTTGCATCGTTTATATTTAAAAAATAAAATATTAAAATTATGTATGTAAAAAAAAACAAACATTGGGTTTGATGCTTCTTGGTCTAATTAACTTAATGTCATCAGATTTCAGTGTATTTCGGTGAATTTTTGACGCGTTGTAGTTTGATATTGTCCACAGAAAACGTTTGCGTGGCTGCCGCACATTTTCACGCCAGCGGGAAAGTGTCCGTACATTTATGCAAACTTTGACGCAAAGTTAATTTTTATACATGCCGACTTAAGACATGGTGCTGCACATTTTTTTGTGCGCACGCACGCTTTATGCATGAGGCCCCAGGTCTTTTCTTGTGATATTTCACAGAGCGAGAGCAAACAGACAGGAGAATATTTGACCATTCCCCTTTTCACATTTTCTATGTCAGGAATGTCATACTCCAGTCCTCAATGGACAATTTTCTGTAACTTGTAGGCGAGTTCCTCGCCTAAAAGCATCATCATCAGAACGGCGATGCTTCTCTCACCATTCTGATTTTTCTCCACAATTTCCACAAAGTCTCCGGTGTAGAGGTTGAGCTCATGTTTGGACGTCTTTTCAAAGTCTGCAATGACTCTGTACGTGTCCAGGATGATGGGTCCTGAAATTTCTGCAGGGTGAAAAATTATGGTTCCCCTTATTAGTTAGCACTCACAAAATCTGACTGACTTGAGAGACCTAAAAACATCCAGTTCCATGTGTTTTTTTATTGTCTTTCAAACTAAAATGGCCTGTATCATTAAACCAAACTACTGTTGTCATCAAGAGATTGGTCATAAATCATCCAGTTTGTTTTCATGTGGTTTGACTTCATAAGTGCAACAATGCTCAGATTCAGCCTTTAACAATAACTGAGACTCCTTTGTCAGTAATAAAAGTGAATCAAAGTTGTAGTTCAGAAACTTTTGAAAGATTTTCTGTTCAAACAGTTGAATCCAAACGTACCTGAAGCAGTGGCTCTGGCGAGCTCCCTGGACTCCACAAACGTGTCATTTCTTTTCATTCTGTAGGAAGAATACTCGGTTTTTATGGGGGCCGGGTTCCCCACAATTCAAAAACAACAGCAACATGATGTGTGTCTGTGAGTGGTATATACTGACGTGTTTGGTGCGGGTGGATTTTCGTCCTCAGGTCTGACCTTGAAGAAGGAGGACAGATGTTTGCAGCGGGAAATGTGAGCCGGCAAGTTGACTAGAGACTCACAATACTCAGCCAGGGTTATCTTCCTGATTTCTCTGGACTTCTGGCTTTCCACCCACCGTGGGGCTGAGGAGACAAACAGACCACTCTCTGGTGAGGTTCATCGATGATCGGAGTTGTCCAGATGTAATTGAACATATTTACAATATTCCTCAAAGAAATATTGGAATGGACAAGGAATCTGGAGGAATTTTGGGCAAGCTGGATTCATAAAACAGCCCTGCATTAAGATTTGTCATATTTGCCTCCTTATTGTAAGCTTTGCAAGAAGCTCAGGGGCATCTGAGTTAGAGCGCTATAGAGTTAGAATGTGGAATGTTTTCAGATGAATCAATGTTGCAAATATTTCTTGGAAAATTTGAAGCAAAGAGTCTCAAAGCGATTTGGGTTGTGATAGGAGGGTACATAGCTTTTTCAGTGACATAGAACCTTTCCACTTTTGAGATGACCGCTTTAATGAGGAAACAACAGAGATTGTTTAAGTGAACACGTTTGCTGAAAAAATTTGACTAAATAACACCTGAAACTTTGCTTTTCACGACCAGAACCTTGCAAAAGACTGAACATGTCCTATTAGCAAAAATATCCTATTTAATTCTAAAAAAATATGGGATGTTGCAACGAAAGAAACAAAGAGCCATTTGAAACATTGCTCTCCAGCTGCTTTAGGTTCTGAGTGATGAAAAGTTAGCAGCAAGCCGCAGTTTACAGACGGACTGAATTTTCTTTCTGCTTCTTCTTTTCCATTCTGCAACCACAAGTTTAGTAATATTTCACAAGGGGAATGTGTAAAGCTTTAGTTCTGTTTTTGAAATCAGAAAACGTCCTGAATGTTTAAACAGGAACTCAAAACCAAGACAACAAGGATAACGTTCCAAAAACTGAACCTACAAAACCTGAAAAATGGGCAAAATTCACAAGTTGTTTCTATTCATAGAAATAACTGTTATAGAAATAATATAGTTATTTTTGTTACATATGTAACAGAAATAATAGATGTAAATATTCTGCAAATTTTCTGTTATGTTCAGCAGTTAATTTCACTTCTCTTATTTATTTATTTATATTCTGTCTGCAGTAAAAAAGACAGGAGATGGGGGAAGGTTACAATTTAACTGCAACAGCATAATATCTCTTTTCTATCAAATTTGGTATCATCTCTGCATTTAATTATTTCTCACTTCTTTTATGTCTTTAAGTTAAAATGTATCAAAGAAAAAATATGTTTTCAAAAGAGCAGAAACACAGAAGCAGTTTTCTCCAAGACTCACTATACTCGGCTTTTCCTTATTTTAACAGTGCAATATATATTTTGTGCATATGACATTTAACTTCTAATTTTCTTTCTAATATATACAAATGTTCATTATCAATCTAATTGTGGCTCTTTGGTCTTAAGCCTTTGCAATAGACTCAGAATGACGTTAAACCTCTTCAATCAAATGCATTAAAAGTGAGATTGAAACATGTTGACAAGACATTTTGACCTTCTCCAAATGTTAATAGCTCAAACAACTGAGTGACCTATTTGCTTTTCTTGTCATTTAAGAAGATTAAATGCAGAAATCATACATTTTAGCTCTGAAAGCCAAATATGGTCAGAGCTCTTGATAATTATGGAATACACAAACTTTGATATTTTGAGGAAATTGACAGCTTTGCTCTCTTTATTGGAAAGAAATACAATGAAATGGAGGAAGAAAGGAGCCAAAGATGTGCATTTCTGAGTTCAGATGCAGATGGAAAGCAGAAGCACTATTAATGCTGCCTGCAGCCATAAAGAGCTTCCTGTATGATATAGATCAATTCACCAAACATCAGAGGCATCAATATTCAGTCTGATTCAAAAATAAGAAATATTTCCAAAAAACACATCCAGATGTTCATTTAGCTTGTATCCTGTTTGGAAATCATAAGAAAGAGGTCTGGTTTCACAAGACTTGGTGGGTGATTGTCTAGTTTCTAATTCTATAGTTCTATAGAGAAGTTCAATCTGAAACCATTCTATCTGTAAGGATTTGAGTTTTTGTGTGTGCTTCTTTAGGTTTCTGTGTCAGTTAAGTTTCGGTGTTGTCCTGTTGGGGTCAGACACAGCTGACTGACCCCAGCTGTGACTAGTTCCCTTGATTACTCCCTGTGTATTTACAGCCGCCTGTGTTTCTTGTTCTGTCAGGTCCTCGTCTAATCTGTCTTGCTGTCTAATTGTCAAGTGAAGTCGGTCGTCTTGTCTGCCGTCAGATGTCTAGTGTGACCAGCTGCTACCTGTTTTTGAGCCTTAGTCTTCTTGCTCAGTCTGGATTTTCAATGTTTGTATTTCATATGTCATTAAATCATCATTTTTCTCACACCAACCTGGGTCCTCTGCCTCACCACCTCATACCGCATCACTTGACAGACACTATTCTAGTTTAGTTCTAATGCTGAATGCATTTTGAACAACACATTTGAAACTCTTTTAGTTCAGCATTTTCATCAGAGGTGAGGATTATTAATGACGACAACTGCAGCAAAGCAGAGGGATGGCCATTTATCATAATTATCATTATTGTGAAAAATTTATCTCCAGCAATGGTAAATTCCAATTCATGTTTGAAAAACCCAAAATGAAAAATATTGTCAGATATGTTTAGATATTTTCACAGTATTTTTATATGCTGTCCATTTGCCATCTTTATGGATTATGTTTTATGTTTATATTGTTTAGGGTAAATGTACATGCTTTATCTCGTTTATGTCACTTTGTTCTTGCTCGTATGCAAGAATTTTCCCACAGAGGGTATGAAGGTTTATTCTATTCTATATTATATTATTTTCAAAGTAGACATGTTTAATACAAATGGTCTTGTCCTGAGAAGATCATGGGTCTCTATGAGTCATGTTAAACAGAAGAACAACTGTTGATTAGAGCGACAGAGAAACTCATGAAGGACTGATCTGTAGGAGGTTCACAAAAATGATTATTGTAGCAAAAACAAACAAAAAAGTGAAAAAAATCTCTAAAATGTCAGTTGTCTGAATAAAATAAAAATCAGCTGCTGATCATTTCTAAGAAACAAGCCCTTTAAATGATACTAAATATTCCTTTTTATTTGTTTGGTGACTTTGCTCAGGTGTTAGATATAACCAGCTGCAGATGGTGAAACTAAAATATCTCACATTCCTTCAGAAGAAAAAGTTTCACATCTACTGGCCCCTAAAACAAAATCAAGACTGAAACCAAACCGTCCAGAACATATTGAAGATATATGAAGTATTCAATTTATCTTAACACCCTGACCTGAGAAAAGTTCAGGTTTATTCATGAACAACTCATGTCGGAACTAAAACTCCCTTGAGCTAAATTCTGCATTATTTTCTGGGTGAATTTAAACATTAGTTGTAGCTCATCTAGTTCATCTTAGTTGTACGTGAAAGAAAAAGGGAAGTAAATTCAGCCACATGTTTGTTCGTTGCAGGTGCTTCCTGGAGGAGGATTGCAGAATACGAAGGGGTTTTACATACAGTGAACTTATTTTGATATTCTCTAATAGTGGCTACACCAGAAGATGTATTAATTATAACAAGGGTACAAATAATATTCAACTTTAAGTGCTGAAACTATTTTTTGCTTGTTTTTTACCTGGAAGCGATGGGATTACTCTGTCCCTCTTTTCTATTTGTCCAGCTTCAATTGGAAACATTTCCTTCAGAGATTTCTGCAAGGGAAAACCAAAGGGAACATTTCAGAAGCTGTGCATGTTTTAAATTTGGCAGGTCTTTAGCAACAAACTTCAGGGGAACTGACATGAAAAGTGTGGATCTCAGGATATGTCCTGTAGATCAGCTTCTCTGACTCGTCGCTCCATTTCACCATCAGCCTGTATACCTGCACAGCATTTTAAACACAGAATACCTTCAAAAAATATATGACCAACAAATATTTTTTTTCTTAAACCCTGACTTCAAGATTTAAAAAAGTCTTTTATGGCACAATTTGTGTTTTAGATTGACTCACATAGTGCTGACTTGGAAAGAAGCGTTTCTCGAAGCCGAGCAGCTCCACATGCCTGACGTAGATCTCCTCCATGCTGAAGGGCTGAAAACTGAAGTCAAAAGAGTTGCAGGAACTTTGCTTAAATAGTCTGTGTGTTGTCAACACACCACAGGAGATCATTTCCTCTTTGTCTGTGTTTGGGCGTGGCAAAACCAAATGTCCCTCAGACAACAACAAAAAAAATCCATCTACTGGCTAGTTAGAGAGCAACCAGGCATGCACATAGCCACTCCTAGGGAGAATTACGCATCGGAACTCAATCTCGTAGTTGTTTTGGACTGTAAAAGGCAGCCAGAGAATGTACCCAAAAAAAATAAAAGAAGAAGAAAAGAAAAAACTCTGTCCATATCACAGATCACAGGGAGAAGATCCAAACCAAATACAATGACTCCAGGCTGGGATTTAAATGTAGGACCTTCTTGTTGTAAGGTAACCATGTTACCAACTACATTCATTTTGCTTTTTCAAATAAAAAAAAAAGCTGATGAAAATGCTAATGTTATCATGATGACTTAACCCAGCATGATGACTGGCATGAAGTCCATTCAGTAAGTTAACTCCTACGGGCATGGATGATTATAAGCCTGGCTAATCATTGCTGCCTAGACTTTGTGTCTCTTTTTCTCGTTTTTTCCAATCACTGGCCATTTCTGTTCTTCAGGACTCACCTAAATATGTCAGAATAAGGCCACAGCTGCAGCCTATCAAAATTTAAAGGGAGATTTGTAAGGCATGGACTGGAGTTTAAGCGATATTACAAGGTTCAACAAACAGATGTTTACAGAAAATGGGCTACAGCTGTCACATTTTCATCATTAATCCACTCCTGAACCGAATGCAATCATTTCAAATTAAAGTCAATTTTTAGGTAACTGGTACTTCTCAGCACTCCTTTCAGATTAAACATCTTCAAACAAAAAGAAAAAGCTCAAAAACAATGAGAAGTGCCTCACATTACATTTTTTCTCAATAAACATTAAGGACACCCATTTGGTGTTGGAGTAGCTTTTGTTTTCTGGTTTTATTGTTTTTAGCAATAACTCAAAGAATGCTGCAAGTGGGGGATTTTCCAACAACAGTTGTCATTTGTCAGGAACCCTTTAGCACATTTCTTTCACAGCATCCTCTGGTTATGTGTACCACTTGTGTGGGCTTTGAACTAAACTTGTGTTTTCCACAATTTCTGCAACAGAAAGAGGAACAAAACATTGCAAAAACAAAAACAAACCCACAAGTTCAGTCTTGCTTTCATTTTAGTTTTTCTGCACCATAATACATATGTAAGATTAAACATAACACACACACACACACACACACACCCCCCACACACACACCACACACACACACACACCCACACACCACACACACACACACACACACACACACACACACACGCACACACACACACACACACACACATATATATAAATAGCCGAGCAGCTATATAATATATATATATGTTTATATACATAAATATATACATTATATATATTTATATATGTATGTGTATATATACACACACATATAATATCTACATAGATATATATACGCTACACCCTTAATTGCACTCTAGATAGGTGGATGTGAAAATTAAGAGGTGTCATAAATCAAAAATAGATGCCGTCACTTCCAGTTGAGTTTCCCTGGCAGTTTCCCTCTAAGGTTTGTGACACATCACTATCACGGAAAGATTTGATGATAAACAGTAGATATATGACTCAAGATATCAGGAAAGCCAAACCCTGATGATCTGATCAAAGACTGACCGAAAATGGGGAAATGAATCATTTGTGTGACATTATTTTGGCCTTATTAGCTTTTTTCTTAAAGTTCAAATGAATGTGTTTTATGTCCATGTTTCACATATGAGTAGTACAATACTGCAAACTCTAGTTTTGGAGAACTGGTCAGCTGACAACCTTTAGAAACAATCTATTTCTTGTCCCATAATGCTAGAAATAGTTTTGGGTATTTTTGATACTCTATTCTGACTAACATTTCTGACTTCTCATCTAAGAGGTCAATTCAACAACATCACAAGTAAAAAAAGTGAATTTTATATATCAAAAGCAGTTGGGATCATGTTAATGTACCAATGTATATGTAACCTCATATTAAGCTCATTTATACAATGAATTTGTACTTTTAGGAATAATATGCAGTAGACTGGAAACATTAAAATCTGGACTGGATTTTCTGAAATTTATACAGACCCATTATTTTTTTTCTTTTTCTTGTTATAGCCACAAATTTGGTAACACTTTATTTGAAGGATGTATATAAGACTTACACAGAACACTCATAAACATGACATAGCACCTGTCATGAACATGAAGAGGACTGTTGTCATTAAATGTCATTCTGTAAATAATTACACCATTCATATAGTAACAAATCCCCATACCAAACTGTACATTGTTGATTTAAATGAGTATTTACAATATTTACACCGAACACTAGGACTTGCAAAATTATCTGCAATTATTTGCCCTTTTCAGAAGCCCACCTCTCCTAACCCCAGCTCCCGGGTGAAAAATGGTGTGTCCGCAAAGTCAGAAAATGACATTGTAGGGTCAGACGGGCCCTCTGCCATGTAGGTCTGGTAAACCTTTTATGAGCAGTAAAAGTACTTTACCTCTGCAGACTGATAGAAGTTTGCAGAGGAGCCATCACCCTGAAAATGGGACTTTAGCTGGCCACATGCTAGACAGTTCCTTGTCCTCTGATTATCTTTCTGCTGCTCCTGCTGTTGCACAATCTCCTGCTAAAATTTCTTCCCTATTGTAATCACAGAGAAAACGTGGAAACAGCGCCCCCAAAATCCCGCTGGTGGTCAATCAGTGCATTACAGTGTGGTTGTTAAGAACAACCACAGAGAATGAAGAGGAAAAGTTAAGAGTGAAGCTTCAATATTTTTCGCCGCATGCGCGGGCGCGATGTCCCCGACTCGAAACTGAGCAAACAGATGTTAACTTTCTTTCTTCATATATAAAATACTTTTTCCTTCAGAAAATACACAACCAGATCTATTTCTTTTCTCGTGGCAACTCTTTATGTTATAGGGACAGTTGTCATAGGTTTAACTGTCATATTTAAACTGTCATTGTGATATTTGTGGCAAAATTTAAGATTTTTATATACCAAAATTAGCCTGTATGATCCAGGTTGAAGTTGAAGTGTTTGAAGGATTCGTTTTAGGATGATTTAAAAAGCAGTTCTCTGTTGCAGCCTCATTACATTTGTTCTGGATATCAATAGATGCGGAGTGTCCACTAGATGGCGCCAAATTCCCATCTTTTACACCATTGACAAGACAGCAAAGATCCAAATGACTTAAAATTTAGCCAGATATGGCAAGATTTTCTATGGTTAATCTTGTGTCCTCTTTGTAAGAGTCATCCTAAAAAACTATTTTTATTTGCAGAGACAGTTGGTAAAACTAGAACTTGTGAAACTTTTGCGATAAAATGTTTACAGCTGGAAAAGCCAGTAAAAAATAAAATTTTCTATTTTTTAAAATGATGCCATTTACTTGCACATTCCTTTGGATTGCTGTATACTACTTATGATACCTACATGTGTTGTATTTTTTCCCTGGCTCTTCAGTATGTTTATTCTTGATTGATTGATTGATTGATTTGCATATTTCCATCCTTTTATTGTTAGGTTAATCTACACACTTGCTTGCCTGTCACTTTGTTGTAGTTGCACCAGCATTTCCTCACAGTAGGATGTTACAGCATTGTTCTATTTTTTCCACTCTATCATTTAGCAGTTGCCTAAGTCCATCCATTTATTCCCAAAAAGAACATCAAAATCCCTCTTCTTTGGAGGCAGGAAAATCTGTTTTTCTGTTTTTATCAGGTGTGTTTTTAGTTGAGATTTAAAGGAAGTCAGGGTTTCTACTGATTTACAGTTTTCTGGAAGTTTGTTCAAATTTTTGGTGCATAGATGCTGAAAGCTGCTTCTTGGTTCTGGTTCTGGGGATGCAGAGCAGAACCAGAACCAGAACCAGAGAGTCTGGAAGGTTGATACAACAACAGCAGATCTTTGATGTATTGTGGTGCTAAACCGTTCAGTGATTTATAAACTAACAACAGTATTTTAAAGTCTATTCTTTGAGCTACAGGGAGCCAGTGGAGGGACTTTAAAACTGCTGTTATGTCTCTATCTTCCTGGTTTTAGTGAGAACAGGAGCAGCAGCTTCTGGATCAGCTGCAGCTGGAGGATTGATTTGTTGGACAGGCCTGTGAAGACGCTGTTACAATAATCAATGCGACTAAAGATAACACATGAATGAGTTTCTCTAGATCTGGCTGAGACATTAGTCCTCTAATCCTGGAGATGTTCTTCAGGTGATAAAAGGCCTACTTTGTAATCGTCTTTATGTGGCTCGCAAGGTTCAAGTCTGAGTCCATCACTACTCCCAGGTTTCAGGCTGATCGTTATGTTTTAGTTGTAATAACTGAAGCTGTGCATTGACTCTAGATCTATAGCTCTAGATCGTTCCTCTTTATCTGTTCTAAGCATTTATTCAGTGATTGGATGGGGTCAAAGGTCACCTGGTGACATCTTAATGTAGAGCTGAGTATCATCTGCATAGTTATGGTAGCTTATATTATTTCCTGTTATAACCTGAGCTAGAGGGAGAATATAAATATTGAATAAGAGGGGTCCTAGGATTGAACCTTGGGGTACCCCACATGTGACCTTTGACCTCTTTGATGAGAAGTTTCCAATTGAAACAAAGAAATCCCTGTTCTTTATGTAAGATTCAAGCCAGTCGAGCACCGAACCGGAGAGTCCAACCCAACTCTCCAGTCGATTCAGTAATGTGTCAAAAGCTGCACTGAGGTCCAACAGAACCAGCACTGTGGTTCTCCCACAGTCCATATTTATATGGATGTTATTGAATACTTTGACTAGGCCAGTCTCCATGCTGTGGTGAGCACAAAAACCAGACTGGAAAGAGTCAAAGCAGTTGGTCAACATGAGGAAACTATTTAATTGTTGACACACAGTTTTTTCAATAACTTTGCTGATGAATGGGAGGTCAGAGGTCAGAGGTCGGCCTGTAATTCTGCAGTAGTGATTTGTCCAGATTGTTCTTTTTTAGCAGTGGTTTGATGACTGCTGTTTTCAAAGCCTGGGGAAAACGCCTGATGTGAGTGATGAGTTACTATTTGGATCAGATCAGTAGCAATAACAGGCAGGACTTTCTTAAAGAAATGTTCTAGAGTTATAGATCTAGAACATCCAGACAGCAGGAGCTTGAACTTAATTGACTTATAATTTCTTCTAGGGTTTTATAATTAAGTAGTTGAAATTGGGTCATTTTTTCTGTGTTTGTTCTGTTTGGGTTCAGCAATGGTTCTGGCTTTAGAGTTGATGTGCAGATTAATCCTCTGATTTTTGAATTTTCTATGAAAAGAATCTGGAAAACTTGTTCCATCAGCATTAGATTGAGTTCAGGCATTGTTAATGTTTTTATTTATGACATCTGCAAAGAAAGCCTCCCTTGCATGTTTTAGTGTTGAGTGATAGTTACGTAGTCTTTCTTTATAGATGTCATTATGAACGTGAAGTTGAGTTTTACACCATTTTGGTTCTGCTCTGTGACAGAATTCTCTTGCAGATCGAACTGTTTGTGCTTTTCTCCATGGAGATTTCTTCCTACCAGACGCAATAGAATCAATGATATATAAAACTATAGACTGAAAATCATCTACCAACTTATCTACATCATTACAGCTTAAGGGTGAGGAGGAAGAGTAGATTTGATTAAATGTTTCTGCTGTTTTCTGTGAAAGAACGTTTGTGACAGCAGCTGTTTGTCCAAGTTGGTCAAAGAATAAACAACTTTCAGAGATAACAGCAAAGTGATCCGACAGGGCGACATCAGTTACAGACATTGGAAATATTCACACCCTTACTGATAACCAGGTCCAGTGTGTGTCCTTGAGTGTGTGTTGCTTGTTTGACATGTTGTGTTAAACCAAAATTTTCTAAAATATTAAAAGCTTTTTTGCTCCTGTCTTGGGGTTTGTCCACATGAATGTTGAAATCACCAACAATTATTAAACAATCATAATCAATGCATATGAGAGATAGGAGATCATTCAAGTCAGTAAAGAAATTTTCCACATATGTTGGAGTTTTGTATAAAGTTAGTCTCAGAGTTCGTTTGTAGCCTTTAACCTGAATTCCAAGATACTCAAAAGAGGTGAAATGACCCAAAGACATTTTACTACAATTTATGGTTTTCTTAAATATAGAAGCCACGCCTCCTCCTTTTTTATGTTTTCTATTCTCACTTAAAAAATTGTAGTTAGGAGTCACTGATTCAATTAGTACAATTTGGTCATTATTGTCATTCAATCATGTTTCTGTCAGAAACATAACATCAGGTTATCATGAAGGTCACTGAGCTGGTAGAGCAGCTTTTAATCAGCCATTTGTTTATCGTGAGCAGCCTGGAGTGTTTTTTGTCTTTCAACAACATGAATGGACTGCAGTGACAGACATTGGTCCCACCGGATTATATCACAGTCGTGATGGGTCCGTCAACACTGACGCGTCGGCGCATGCTTTTTTGACTCAGAGAGCCGTGACAGCAAAATATTTGTAAATTTATTTAAATGAGAGCCATATAATATATATTAAGACTGAATTTAACTAAATGTGAGTATAATAAGCATTTGAATTTATTCTTTTAAATAATGTTGTTATAATTCTCACCATTAAAGCGACTTCTGGTGCTGCATGGATTTGCTGATGGCTTTGGAGTCTGGTTGGTACTTGGTAAGGTTAAGCTTCATGCAAGCATTGAGGCTTTCATTCGTTAAACGTGATCGTATGTTGGACTTGATGTTTAGATATGAGAATGACTGCTCACATTCATACGTAGATCCAAACCCAGTCAATACAGCAATACTCACACGCTGCAGTGTGTGGTATGTGACAGGAAGTACGTTCCAAGTTTTGATAATCAGCTGGTCTTCGGGTTGAAGTTTTTTCATTTCTGCCCACATGTACTTGCTCGCAAACTCCGCTTTCTGTTGTGCAATTCTTTCCAAATCTTCATTCAGTGACTTGAACTTATTCACCCACATGTCTGAGGCCTTCAAGTCAGCCACTTCTGTTTCAAAATCTCTAACGGAGACACCAGGAATGTAACTCAGGTCGGCTGTGTTCAGTGAACGCTCGTTTGGATGGGTGATGAACTTGAAAAGATGAGTGTGCTCACAAAATTCTCCAAAGCGTGCTTTGAATGACTGTAGGAGACTGGATGTGAAGCCAGCTAGCTGGCGGAGAGCAAAGTTTTGAGTGGGCTCACTTGCTGTGCATGCATCTTTAAATTGTCTCAATTTTTCAAAATGTCCTAAACGACCTGTTTCAAGATCCATGATAAAGAGCTCCAGCTTGTTTTGAAAAGCAAACCCGGCTTGTTAAGGGATAAGACTGTATTTCCAGTGCCTTGCATTTTCACATTGAGCTGGTTCAGATGTTCAGTCATATCCATGAGATAGTAAAACTTGAGAAGCCACTCAGTTTTGGCAAGCTCAGGATGCTCGATGCCTTTCATTGCAAGGAAAGTCCGGATTTTGGTCAAAGCACCTTCCCTCTTGACAACCAACGTACATTGCTGTGCAAAAGCAGACCGTGATAGTTATTTCCAACTTCATCCAGCAGTGTTTTAAACTGCCGATCATTTAAGGCTCGGGCAATAATAAAGTTGATCACACCAATGACTAGCGACATCACTTCGCCAAGCTGCTCGACACACATCTGAGCACAAAGTGCCTCCTGGTGTAGAATGCAATGGAAACTTAGGATGGGTCTATTTTCATGCTCACGGAGAAGCGACACAAATCCTTTGTTTTTCCCCACCATACACGGAGCACCATCAGTTCACACTGAGAGAAGTTTATCCATAGGTAGATTTCTTTCTTGAGCGAACTCCATGAAAGACTTGAATAAATCTCACCTCTTGTGGACCCTTTTATTGGCAGAACAGCAAGACTTTCTTCGCGCAGTGTGTCACCAGCAGTATATCTTACAATCACACTGAACTGTGACAAATGGCTTGTGGTCGTTGACTCATCCAAAGCCAGGGAAAAGAACGGCGCTGCATTTATGTCCTTCACCTGCGTTTCCTCCACTTGGTTTGCCATCATGATGGTGCGATCATGAAAGGTTCTTACCGACAGAGGCGTGTCTTTTATCCATTTGATTATCTTGTCTTTGTTCAGAAGATCATCAAAAAGTTCATTGGCCACATCCAGCATGAACGTTTTAGCATACTCGCCATCTGTGAATGGTTTTCTGTTCCTCACTATTGCTAAAGATCCAGCAAAGCTCAGGGAATTATCGTCCCCTTGTCGGGTCCATACACGGAGTTGCTGCTGGCTAACTTGCATGCTGCTCAGTAGCCCTTGGCACGCTTTCTTTCTGCTGTCTCCCACGGGGTATTTTGACGCAAAGGTAGCATGACGTGTGTCAAAGTGCGGCTTTACATTTGACCGTTTCATCGACGCAATTTTGTCATTGCAAATTAAACACACCGCAGAACCTGCTCTCTCCACAAAGGCAAATTCTTCGGTCCTGAAATGTACGATACTCCTCGTCTTTTTTTCTTTTCACCATCTTCTTCATTGAAGGGTAAGCTTTGACCTAATGCCTGAGCAGACTGATTGAAAAGGGGGCATTTACCTGTTTACCCAGCAACAGCCAACATAGGCTATTATCATCCAATTAAAATAATGGACTGCTCCTGCAGCCAATAGCAACCTTGACAATTTTTAATCCATCCAAATGTAATATTTTATGCTTTATCTGCGAGCCGGATGCATTCATCAAAAGAGCCACACCTGGCTCGCGAGCCATACGTTCCCGACCCCTGCCATAGGTGAAACCCCGTGTCTATGCACGTATTGCTTTCAGCAAACCTGGTGACCGATACAAGAACTGTTTGGAAATAAAACTGGCGCCCCAAACTGTGTCTATAAGGAAGCAAATCTGTCAACGTAATGCATTTCCCAAAAGAATTTATGGTCTTTTACGGTACAGCGTCAATTATGGAGCCTCAAGGCAAATGAAAGGTTTTGCAGTTTGGGATCATTTTGATCTTACATCAGAAAATAAGGTGTTGGTTATCACTTCATTGTTGTTTCATCTGGTTCTTTTCAATTTCTACTTGATCTATCTGAATCCAAATTCAGCTGAAATTCACTCTGAGTTTACATTCATATTATGTTCTGCATGTTAAGTGTTGCATAGAACCATCTTATTTAAATAAATCCAGCTCCTCAATGCTGAGGCATCATAGGGCATCAGAATCAATCCCAGATACACCTATGATAAACTCAGCCATTCTACAAATTTTTACATTTAAATTTTTATAAATAATTTCATATAAATGTATTGTTTTCTTAATTTTTTTCTACAGCAGGAGAAGTTGTGTCAAAAAGTATAAGAGACTAAATTTCAAAATTTGGGAAAAAAAAAATTCTTAATGAAAAATTTGTGAGAAAAAAAAAACAGTCCACAAGCGTCCTAATTCCAAACACGTTCACTTAAATTTTCATCACTTGGTACATGTTCACATTATTTATTGACTGTATCTAATAACATTAAATATATTTTGAATTTAACCGAAGATATGACATAATACAATATATAATATACAATAAAATACAATAACTTAAATCTTATTGTATAGACCAGAGGTGTCAAACTCCAGTCCTCAAGGGTCGGTGTCCTGCAACTTTTAGTCGGGCCTCTGCTGCACCACACCTGAATAGAATAATTAGGTCATTAACAAGGTTCTGCAGAACTGATCTACACAAGGAGGAGGTAATTAACCCATTTTATTCCAGCGTTTTTGTACTTGTGGCACATCTAAAAACTGCAGGACAGTGGCCCTTGAGGACTGGAGTTTGACACCTCTGGTATAGACTATAATCAAATCAGTCTGACAACTACGTTTCCTGTAGGGATTTCTAATGTCCAGCAGGTGTCAGTATTCAGTGACACAGTATCAATACAGTTTTGCAAAAGGTCGCCTCATTTACCATCACTATGTCACAGCACTGCTGTGAGTCTGAACAGATTATGATTCAGGGGTAAAATCAGTGGGAATTATGGATCTATATCAGCATGCTTGTGTAACCTTTTTAATTATTGTGGCTTTTCGTCAGTACTCTGTGTTGTGTGAATATGGGACCAGGAGACAGGATGAGACAAAATGTAGTTTATCTGTATAAAACAGGATATAAAATAATTAGGGACCAGGTTCATCACCGGCAGTACAGCATCTCGTTGCCAGTTCATCTCTCATGAACTGGCAACGAGATATCTATGTTCACTATATTTAACGTTGCCAACTACCAGGAGGGGGTGCTGTTTCACCCATTACACCTGAACCCAAACTTGGAAGTAATGACAAGTGGAATTCTGTACAATATTAACTATGTTACACTCGTGTGTGTAGGAGAGCAGCTGAAGAGGTGATGAGTGTGTGTGTCCATATGTCAATGCAGATGAGACAGACACTTGGAGGGGGCCAAGGGGTTGAAGTGTGATACTTGGCTGTGGCAGTTTGTGCTGTAACTGACACACATGTAGCAGTGTGTTGTCACAAAGGTGAGGCCATGTCATGTCAGGTTAAATCTGTGTCAATCATACCTCTGTTTTTTCTACTAGAGAATGCACTCACCTGCTTATCACTGCAATGGCTCAAACAACCATGTTGCAGCAGTGTGGCACTGAGTCCTGTTTGTCCCTTTGGAAAAAACATACATGTGAGACTTAGATGGTACAACATCTAAGTCTCACATGTATGTTTTAGATGTTGTCTGTAAGTCATCTAAGTCCTTGAGCTTTTTATTTGACTACTTTATGTGGAGTTAAATGCAGTTAAGTTCTGCTTAGGGGTGGTTTATTAGTTTAAATTTTGGCATCACATAACAATAAAGCCAAACAATACCTGCACCTGCAATTTCTATGAAAATGTTCTGTTAATAGAAGAAGAAGTAACTAATCCAAATAATTACTTCAGATAGAAGTAAATCCAGTAAATCTGTTTGCATAAGAACAAAAGAGCTTTCTACCTCTGTGAAGTTAAAGATGATCAATATTGTCATAGGGTTATTCAGTATTACTTTGGTAATTAAATATTTTCTTTATATTGTACATCTCCAATGAAGAATGTAGATGAAATGTATCTCTACGACAAAGTTGTTTGTTTTAGTCATAAATGCTTCATGTTTGCTTTTTGAAGTCCAGTTAAATTTTCTGGTAGAAACTCTCACTGTGGCAAAATACAATCTGCTGACATCCAGGCAGGTGAGCGTACAGCAAGTGATTTCACTATATTTGAATAACTGATGTCTGATTTAATTATTTATTACCTCAATTTTAATCAATATTTTTTCTCTCATATGAAATATATTTCAACCATTTTTCAAAACAAAACAAAAATATTTTAGGCAATACAGAATTACAGGGGTTGGACAATGAAACTGAAACACCTCTCATTTTAGTGTGGGAGGTTTCATGGCTAAATTGGACCAGCCTGGTGGCCAATTTTCATTAATTGCACATTGCAACAGTAAGAGCAGAGTGTGAAGGTCCAATTAACAGGGTAAGAGTACAGTTTTGCTCAAAATATTGCAATGCACACAACATTATGGGTGACATACCAGAGTTCAAAAGAGGACAAATTGTTGGTGCACGTCTTGCTGGTGCATCTGTGACCAAGACAGCAAGTCTTTGTGATGTGTCAAGAGCCACAGTATCCAGGGTAATGTCAGCAAGAAGGACAAACCACATCCAACAGGATTAACTGTGGACGCAAGAGGAAGCTGTCTGAAAGGGAAGTTTGGGTGTTAACCCGGATTGTATCCAAAAAACATAAAACCACAGTGCCGAAAATACGGCAGAATTAAATGTGCACCTCAACTCTCCTGTTTCCACCAAAACTGTCCGTCGGGAGCTCCACAGGGTCAATATCCACGGCCGGGCTGCTATAGCCAAACCTTTGGTCAGTCGTGCCAATGCCAAACGTCGGTTTCAATGGTGCAAGGAGCGAAAATCCTGGGCTGTGGACAATGTGAAACATGTATTGATCTCTGATGAGTCCGCCTTTACTGTTTTCCCCACATCCGGGAGAGTTATGGTGTGGAGAAGCCCCAAAGATGCGTACCACCCAGACTGTTGTATGCCCAAAGTGAAGCATGGGGGTGGATGAGTGATGGTTTGGGCTGCCATATCATGGCATTCCCTTGGCCCCACACTTGTCCAAGATGAATTGATGCTGCATTGGCCGCAAAAGGAGGCCCTACACCATACTAATAAGTTACTGTGGTCTAAAACTAGGTGTTTCAGTTTCATTGTCCAACACCTGTACATACATATGCACTAGATAAACACTGAATGATCTGTTGATTTTTCTAAAGATTTTTTTGTGTTTTCATTGAAAATTATTTGGATGTTTTGGTGTTCAATTCTCAAATTATGTAGATCAACTCAATGATAAAACTGTTTAGGTGGAAAAATGAGAAAATACTGCATTTAGAAAGATAAAAACTAAAAAAATGTTAGACAGACAAAACCAAGTTCAGAAAGAATTAAGAAACTACAATGAAGAATGAATGAACTTATTATAATAAACAAAACAAATTGGGTGGGAACCTGTTAACTATAATACATGTGAAAAGTAAAAGAAATAAACTAATAAATTTGGTATTTCTCACAATATATCTCATTTAAAAGTTACTTGTAAGTTATTTTTGTCTTATTTGAAGAGTTCTAATGTATTTGCACAAGAAACTAGACAAAATGTGCGACAGACTGGCGACCCTTCCAAGGTGACCGCCCAGAAACGTAGCTGGAGATACACACAGGCTCCCCTCCTGAAACCACTGGGTACAACGGTGTCAGAAAATGGATGAATGGATGTAGACAAAATGTTTAGTAAGATGTTTCTGCAGTCCAACATTTGAAAACCTTATTAGAAGCAGTTCATGTGCTCTGTTTAGCAGAACACAAATCTGGAATAAACTTCAAGAAAATTGCAAAAGAGCCGAAACACAGTTTCTTAAATCTATACTAAACACCCAGTTGTTTAGAGTTGCTTTTGGAACTTAATCAATGAAACAATAATTTGATATGTAACAATTTAAAAATTTGATGTTGTTGACTATGTGTTGTGTGGCTTTGTATTTTTGTGCTTTTATGATGTAAAGCACTTTGAAATGCCTTGTAGCTGAAATGTGCAAATCAAATAATATTTGATTTGATGTAAGGTAACTGGTATACAAAATAAATCTGTCACACTGTGAAAGTCTTATGCCAATCTGAACTGATGTCATTTAAAATATTTTATTTCATTTTTCCTTTTTTGACAAAGTCCAGCAATGCAGCATTCAGACAAAGCAGATGAGTTTTTGTAGCTAGACCATCAGAGATTCCTCAGACAAACCTTCACAGGCTGCAGCTCTGTTATTGACAATAATATGGCAGGAATTTCTTGATCAGCAGTGTGTGTCTAGCAGTGGCTTGTCAGGAGGTCGGTATCAGCAATCAGAAGATTTCAGAGGAAAAATACATGCAAAAACAACATGTTCTCCATCTGAAGGTACAGCTCATTAAATGTTCTTCTCTGTCCCTGGGCTACTAGTTACTGTGGTTATGGGTAGATGGATAATGTTTTTTATGCTGTGATCTTAGCTCATTGGCCTTTTTGTGATCACTGAGCTGCAGGCAAAACAAAACTAAAGAAACAAGATCTTTCATCTGGGATGTTCAAGCCAACCAGATTTTGTATCTTATGAGACAGACTTTGAGTTCTGAAGAAGACCCTAGGTTAAAAAAAATGGAAAGAGCTCATTTTCTCCTCATCATATCAGCCGTTTGTTTTGACTCTATAGCATTAAACTCCAATGAAACATTTTGTTTAAAAGTTTGCATTGAACACTGAAAAAGGTGTCATATATACAACAGTAACTTTAATTTACTCCTTTTCTCTGAACCAAAAAAAATATATAAGGAGTTAAGAATGACTGATAAAGTATCTGTCATAATGGGGAGTTGAGATTCAAGCCCATATGCAGAACACATGCAGAACACAGGGAGCAATGAATAAAGATATAATGAATTTATTAGAAAACACAGGAACTGGGAATGGTGACTCGGGCCTGGTCCACGGGAGGGGAAAGGATTCAGAAAGCAACCGGTTCACTATGGGAACAGAGCAGGCTGGTGAGTTCAGGGGTCGTCGGAAAGTAGAGAGTTGAAAATAACACCGGACAGATTTTACTTGTGTTGCACCAGGACGAGGCTTTGGGAAGGGTAACTGCAAGGTCCGGGTCCGGTCTCACTGTGGATCTGGGTGGGTCGTGTGCGTGTCGGCGGAGGTCCAGGAAAACACAGAGGAGTGCGATGGAGGGCGGACAGGGCTCAAGATCAGCGAGGAACGAGGAGCAGGGAATTCAAGAGGGGCTGGTAGTCGCACGGAGAGGGGGAGTCTGGGAACTCGGGCTACACGTGGCGTGGGTATCTTCCACGGCGTCAACGAGGAAATGGCTGGTCGAAGAGCCCGGAGGGATCGGCACTGCGAGGATCCAAGGCGTCACTAGGGATCACCTGAGGAGAGACGAGCTAACAGGGAGAATCACTGACAGGTAAGTCAACGAGGAAAAACACAGAGTTAAACTCAAGGAGGCTCAGAGGAACCATTACAGGGCAACACTCAGGCACCGAAGGACTGGCAGACCGCTCCTCAAGAACCTGTCGCTGATGAGCTCAATTCGAAACCGGTGTGCTCAGTGACGTCATCCACGCCCTCCGACAGAATGGTGGCGCCATCTAGTGGAGGAAAGGAAGTGGTGCCACCCACAAAACCCCACGGCGAGAACCTAAGAACACCAGACCTGACAGTATCAACTTTATGGGAAAGAGTCCTATTTCATATGGAAATATTTCAGCCATTAGCCCGTGGGATTATGTCACACCTCATAGTCTTTCAACTCAAATCTGAGGAAGATTTATCACGTTGCTCTCCTACACTTAGACTTTTTCTATCCCTTGTCTCTTTATTTTCCTTCCACCACAGCTTCAACTTTAGATCCCTCACCCATCAACTTTGGAACCCAAAAGTCATTATTTTTGTCAAACATCTTTTTTGACTGAAGATGAATAACATAAAACAAGTTATACACACTGTAGATAGGTGGCAACTTGCTTTTTTGTTTCTGAATTTTCACAATTTTGCCTTTTTCATAATTTCTTTCTTCTAATGTTCTCATGCCTTATCTACTCTATAATTATAAATTTTGGCCTAGGTTGCCTCTCATAGTAAACTGTACTCTCACAAAAACACAACCAAACCCTCTCACACACAAATATAACTATTAAAAAATAGTTGTTTCAAATATAAAATCAATTAAAATATTTTATTATTAAATTTCTTATTTGAATTTTCTCAACGTACCTTTTTAGGTAGTTTTTTCTTTCCCTGAGGAAAAAGTGTTTCCATAAAACAGTTGTGAAATGATGAGATGTGCTTCAAAATGGAAGCTGAAGAAACTTTTCTAACACTTTAGAAAAGTTTTGCCTCTTTATTTTTAAAACCTTTCTTGATGTATTTTGGAGTTTGATTGCAGAATCACCTTGTGCCAGATCCTACTGAAGTTTTTTTTATCAAACACAATGCAAATAGTAGAAACATGTTTGTAAAGAAAAGAACATCAATAATATTGATGATATTTTATAGCCATATAATAG
>NW_026562621.1:0-105383 GCF_027474105.1 Poeciliopsis prolifica | reverse complement strand
AAAGGCTACTCAAGCCAATACTCTTGTAAATACCTGTAAATAATGTAATTTTTGTAAATACTGTAAATATATTTTTTTTCCTGTATTATTGTGTGTATTCTATATACAGTATTCCTTATGTATTTGTTCATTGTAGTTTTAAAAACTGTTCAGGTTGCAATATCCTGTTCTGCCAGCAGAGGGAGGCAGCGCAGGTAAACAAGATCAGCTGTTCCACTGCGCCCCTCCCCTCCTGTGTACGCATGACGTTGCAGCCTGTACCTAACGGGCCAATCAGAGCCCACTGGCTTGTAAATTGTTATTTGGTTCGAATTTGAAACCGGTGTGCTATATATAGTGTTTTTCTAACTGATCTCGTCAGTTGAGACAGCAGACGGCCTGAAGAAGGTTGATTCCGACCGAAACGTCGCGTCTCGTTTGCTGTCTTTGTTCATCTGTTCGTTCGTTATTAAATTGCCAGACGGCAAAAAACGAAGTTCAGTTTCTTCTCTTTTTTAATTTTAGCACACTTTTATTTTACAAGTCAGTTTAGTTTATAATAATTTTTATAATTTTTATTTTTTTCTAAAAACGTTTTCCCATGACTTGGGATTTTTACGAGGAGCCAGATGATGGCTGGACCACGGTCCAGTACTACCGCGGCAGGCAGCGCACCTGGCAGCCGAGAAGCCGCGATCGCTACGCGCAACGGGGCTCACAAAACAACCGGGGCCCTCCACCACAGAACCGGAGACGCACCTACGCCTCCGTGACCCGAGACCGCACGGTGAGCCGCAACAGGGGCTCAGGACCCCCCCGGAACCGCTTCCAGCAGCAACAACGGCCCCGCCCACGCTCCCGCAGCTGGAACCCGAGCGCAGCGCCGCGCTGGAGGGAAATCAGCGTCAACAGCGGCAGCAGCAGCAGCAGCAGCGATTCGCACCCCGGAGGCGCAACAACGGGCCGAACCGCTCCGAGTACCAGCAATCTGATGACCCGCTCTTCACAGTCAAGGTCAGAGCTTTACACAGACTGCTGAAGGCCATGCATCACCTGGCCAACGTGGCGTGGGATGACCGCAATCCGCCTGCCATCCAGCGGATTGCGGATAACCTGGCTGCCACCATCAAGCCGGCCCTCCCCAGCCCCAAAACGATGGACCTCATTGATGGGAATGCCAGAGAGTGGGCGTGGAACACCATCCTCATCCTCCGGCAGCACTATGAGGATGTGCTCGAGGCTGAGAAGCGGTCCCTCCTGGGCCTCGGCGGCGACCTTCTGGCTCCTCTTGAGGTGGCGGTCAAGTGGGCTAGACGCAACCTGGGCAGGAGGTTCGACCCAGAAACCGCTGATGAGGTCCAGACTTACCTGGCGATGAGTGAAGATGAGGAAGCCTCTTCATCCTCCTCTGCCTCCTCTCGCTCCTCCGACTCTCCTCCACGTCCCTGCCCGCCGGCAGCAGCTCCTCCGTCCCCACGCTCATCTGAAAGCGACGCAGAGCAGGAAGACCAGGCTGTCGACACGGCGGAGAACCTGCAGGACCCCTCCCACCCCCCTCGACCACACTCAAGAACCTCACCTCCTGCTGTGCCCCCTCCCTCTGCATCCCCCCGCCCCGTCATGGCCTCCGCAGCCACCATGACGGATCCTCTTCACGGCGGGTGGACACCTCCGGGCTCAGATGTTGAGGACAGCGGGAGAACGTCGCCCCCCACTCTACCTGCTGAGATCATCGCTCCACTCCCTCAGCGTCAGCAGAGATCCTCCAGCTCTTCAGGGACGACCACCTCTGCATCTCAGACGGCTCCTCCGGCGACCCCTCCAGCTGTTCCTCCTCCTCTTCCTCCAGCTGCTCCTCCGGCAGCTCCTCCCTCCTCTTCTCCTCCCTCAGGGGGAAGGGCAGCAGATTCTGCCACTGATGAGGTGCTCAGCGGCATCTCTGACCTCATCCAGGAGGAGGTGAGCAGACATCGGTCTGCAAGAGTAATCCCGCCTTCTCCCTCCCAGGCCTCCAGAGCCACACGACCCTCGCTGAGGCCGAGGATGGCCCCCCTCTGCCGCCGACTACAGATCAGCACGCAGCGGAGACTCACCTTCAGCAGCAGGGTGACGACACCGGCTCCAGCTGCGTCCTCCGGCACCAGGGGGCCCACCGCTCCTACACAGGCACAGATCACAGTTGCGGCTAGACAGGTGGGGAGCCTCAACAAAACCAGGAACTGGTCACTTGACCTCAACAAAAAATATGTCATCCTGGGTGACTCAAATGTGGCCAAGTTTCCGGCCTGGAATAACCCCAACCTGCAGGTGGACAGCTTCCCTGGTGCCAAGTGGAGGCACCTCACCCACCTGTTTCGACAAGGCACCTGTCTTCGCTGACGTGGAGCGGCTCATCATCTCTCTGGGCATCAACAACAGGGCCCAGAGGGACAAAACGTCGGCTGTGAAGGAGATGAGAGCAGCGCTGAGAGCAGCCAGGGTAAAGTGCCCGAATGCTGAGATTTTTATCCCTGCGATAAATTTCTCGCCGGCACTACCCGTCCGTGAACAGGTAACTCTCACTCACCTGAACATGCACATCACACAGCTGAACCGCTGCATCCCGGCACTGGAGAGGCGGGCCTTCACAGTGGCTAGAGATAACGTCCACTGGACCAGGGCCACCGCTGCTCGCATGCAGAGCCACTGGAGCGAGTGGCTAAAATAGATTGCCCTAAGAGCCTGCAAAGGCAGGATGGGCACTCTCAGATTGTAAATAATATATATGTAATCTTTCTAAAACATTTACACTTACTGATGCACAGTGTTCTCTTTTAAATAAAGGTTTGACTTTTATTCCCACTCAGGGTAATAATTTTTTAAAGAATGTGAAAATGCAAATGAGGTATGACCTGCAAAAATACCATAGAAGGATAAAATTGGCCATCTACTACAAAGATGATGTTGGTAAAAATGTAAATAATGAGAACTTACCTTTCATGCCTGAATCCGACTGGTCTCCTCCAATCGCTTCTCTTCCTCCTGAGGTGGACAAATTAATTTCAAAGGACCTAAACTATTTGGATTATGATTTTAAATTTAATAAAACTACACCTAACCTAAATTTGAATGAGAGAAAAAGCTCTAAAGGAACTAATGATCAATAAAAACATCATTATAAAACCTGCTGACAAAGGAAGCTCTATTGTCATTCTGGACAGAGAGCAGTACCTGTGGGAGGGATACAAACAATTACAATGAAACCTATTATAAAAAATTAGATTCTCCAATTTATCCTGATACGGCCCCCCTAATATCCAAAATTTTAGAAAATCTTCATAAAAAGAAATTTATTAACGCTAAACAAAAAACTTACCTGCGTGGTTCTCCTGAACCAAGGGCCAGACGGTTTTACCTGCTCCCTAAGATCCATAAAGAGCCCGAAAATGGAGCAAACCGTTCGAAATCCCTCCTGGTAGGCCCATTGTCTCCGATTGTGGGAGTGAGACCTACCAAACAGCAGAATTTATTGATCATTATTTGTATCCTCTATCAATTCGGCACCAAAGTTACATCAAAGACACATATGATTTTGTGGAAAAAGTCAAATTAATTTCTCTACCTCAGGACTCTATTTTATTTACAATTGACATAGACAGTTTGTACACAAATATTGATATAGATGAAGGAATTGGCTGCATTAAAAACATATTTTTGAAATATCCCAGATTCGAGGAGGCCAGATCGAGAACTTATACAGTTGCTGGAAATAAATTTAAAACGCAACGATTTTGTGTTTGATGGCCAATTTTTCCTGCAGGTCAAGGGCACGGCCATGGGCAAAAGTTTGCACCGGCATGCAAACATTTTTATGGCCGAGTGGGAAGCGGGTGCCCTTAATACGTGCGGAAAGGCACCTCTGCACTATTATCGGTACCTGGATGACATCTGGGGGGTCTGGACCCATTCTGAAGCCGAATTTCAGGAATTCCTCCAGCACCTAAATACACATAATCCATCCATTACAGTAAAGTCCACTACCAGCGTTAAAGCGGTCGACTTCCTGGACACCACCACATATAAAGGACAAAATTTTGACACGACACACAAATTGGACATTAAGTTTTTTTCAAACCTACAGATACACATGCTCTATTATTTAAGACCAGCTACCATCCGAGGCACACGTATGCTGGTCTTATAAAATCACAACTCCTCAGATTCCATAGAATTTGCTCACAGAAAACAGACTTTGAGGAGGCAACTAGGATTCTGTTTTCTGCTTTAAGTAAGAGAGGATATTCCAGATCTTTCCTGAGAGCATGCAGGAAGAACTTCCTTGAGTCCAGACCCCCCGATTCATCACCTATGATCCCCCTGATCACTACATTCTCCTCCTCAGCCGGACAATTTGTGCATAACATCAAGCAGAATTTCACTAAATTCCAATCTGAAACGTCTTTGCTACAAAATCACAGAATAATTGCGGCCTACAAAGAAACAAGAACCTGAGGGATTTCCTCATCCGTGCTGAGGTTCGACCTTTGAATGCACCAAAGGTCAGAGGTCAGGGTGGATTCTTCAAGCAGCTGCACTGGGTACAAAACAGATTTAAAAACACAATTTTCAAATTAGACCCATCAGGAAACCCCAAATCAAAAAATTGTGTTTATTTAATTACCTGCCAAATTTGTAAGATCCAGTATGTGGGTGAGACGGGTAACAGCCTCCTTACTCGTTTCACCCATAGATATAACATTCAAAAACTAAAAAAGACTCACGTACCCTTAGTGCAGCACTTCATCCGCCATGGCTGGGATGCACTTTCAGCCTCGGTGCTGGAGTGCGACCCAGCCTGGTCTTCAGCCCAGAGGAGAAGGGCTGAAAGATTATGGATCCAAAAGCTGGAGACTCGGATCCCTAGGGGTCTGAACGAGAGATAGGCCTCGCGTAGAGGCTCCCAGCAGAACGTGCCCGTGCACACAGGGGCCGGGAAGAGGGTGAGGGGGAGAAGGAAGGGGGTTAAACTTGTTTGACCTCTGACCTTTAACCCTGAACCCAAACCCTGACCCCAACCCAAACCCCAATCCTTACCTGCCAGTGCCTTCTGCTTGGGATGTCCAGCGTTGTCCTTCCTCTCAGTGAGGACCACGATGGTGATCCTGCTCCTGTGGAATAACAAAAAGAACATATTAATCCTCTAAAAACACCTAAATTCCTAGATTAATGCCTAAACCTAACCACCTACCTTCAACAACAATTGATCCCCATTTTTCATTGACTATTAGTCATTGATTATTAATATTGCAATTTGATTTTATGCCCTTCCCCTACCAGTTTACCCTAAACCTAACCTCCGAGAACCCTTGCCTAAACCTAACCACCTTTCCTCTATTAATAACCCTACCATTGTAACTAATTAATCCCCACCTTACCAAAATTCACACTGTGCATCAGTAAAACACTGTAAATATATACTGTAAACATTGTATTATATTATAAAGGCTACTCACAGCCAATACTCTTGTAAATACCTGTAAATAATGTAATTTTTGTAAATACTGTAAATATATTTTTTTTCCTGTATTATTGTGTATATTCTATACAGTATTCCTATATTTATTTGTTCATTTAGTTTAATGAAAAACTGTTCAGGTTGCAATATCCTGTTCTGCCAGCAGAGGGAGGCAGCGCAGGTAAACAAGATCAGCTGTTCCACTGCGCCCCTCCCCTCCTGTGTACGCATGACGTTGCAGCCTGTACCTAACGGGCCAATCAGAGCCCTGGCTTGTAAATTGTTTTTTTGGTTCGAAATTTGAAACCGGTGTGCTATATATTGTTTTTCTAACTGATCTCGTCAGTTGAGACAGCAGACGGCCTGAAGAAGGTTGATTCCGACCGAAACGTCGCGTCTCGTTTGCTGTCTTTGTTCATCTGTTCGTTCGTTATTAAATTGCCAGACGGCAAAAAACGAAGTTCAGTTTTCTCTCTTTTTAATTTTAGCACACTTTTATTTTACAAGTCAGTTTAGTTTAAATAATTTTTATAATTTTTATTTTTTTCTAAAAACGTTTTCCCATGACTTGGGATTTTTACGAGGAGCCAGATGATGGCTGGACCACGGTCCAGTACTACCGCGGCAGGCAGCGCACCTGGCAGCCGAGAAGCCGCGATCGCTACGCGCAACGGGCTCACAAAACAACCGGGCCCTCCACCACAGAACCGGAACGCACCTACGCCTCCGTGACCCGAGACCGCACGGTGAGCCGCAACAGGGGCTCAGGACCCCCCCGGAACCGCTTCCAGCAGCAACAACGGCCCCGCCCACGCTCCCGCAGCTGGAACCCGAGCGCAGCGCCGCGCTGGAGGGAAATCAGCGTCAACAGCGGCAGCAGCAGCAGCAGCAGCGATTCGCACCCCGGAGGCGCAACAACGGGCCGAACCGCTCCGAGTACCAGCAATCTGATGACCCGCTCTTCACAGTCAAGGTCAGAGCTTTACACAGACTGCTGAAGGCCATGCATCACCTGGCCAACGTGGCGTGGGATGACCGCAATCCGCCTGCCATCCAGCGGATTGCGGATAACCTGGCTGCCACCATCAAGCCGGCCCTCCCCAGCCCCAAAACGATGGACCTCATTGATGGGAATGCCAGAGAGTGGGCGTGGAACACCATCCTCATCCTCCGCAGCACTATGAGGATGTGCTCGAGGCTGAGAAGCGGTCCCTCCTGGCCTCGGCGCGACCTTCTGGCTCCTCTTGAGGTGGCGGTCAAGTGGGCTAGACGCAACCTGGGCAGGAGGTTCGACCCAGAAACCGCTGATGAGGTCCAGACTTACCTGGCGATGAGTGAAGATGAGGAAGCCTCTTCATCCTCCTCTGCCTCCTCTCGCTCCTCCGACTCTCCTCCACGTCCCTGCCCGCCGGCTGCAGCTCCTCCGTCCCCACGCTCATCTGAAAGCGACGCAGAGCAGGAAGACCAGGCTGTCAACACGGCGGAGAACCTGCAGGACCCCTCCCACCCCCCTCGACCACACTCAAGAACCTCACCTCCTGCTGTGCCCCCTCCCTCTGCATCCCCCGCCCCGTCATGGCCTCCGCAGCCACCATGACGGATCCTCTTCACGGCGGGTGGACACCTCCGGGCTCAGATGTTGAGGACAGCGGAGAACGTCGCCCCCCACTCTACCTGCTGAGATCATCGCTCCACTCCCTCAGCGTCAGCAGAGATCCTCCAGCTCTTCAGGGACGACCACCTCTGCATCTCAGACGGCTCCTCCGGCGACCTCTCCAGCTGTTCCTCCTCCTCCTCCAGCTGCTCCTCCGGCAGCTCCTCCCTCCTCTTCTCCTCCCTCAGGGGGAAGGGCAGCAGATTCTGCCACTGATGAGGTGCTCAGCGGCATCTCTGACCTCATCCAGGAGGAGGTGAGCAGACATCGGTCTGCAAGAGTAATCCCGCCTTCTCCCTCCCAGGCCTCCAGAGCCACACGACCCTCGCTGAGGCCGAGGATGGCCCCCCTCTGCCGCCGACTACAGATCAGCACGCAGCGGAGACTCACCTTCAGCAGCAGGGTGACGACACCGGCTCCAGCTGCGTCCTCCGGCACCAGGGGGCCCACCGCTCCTACACAGGCACAGATCACAGTTGCGGCTAGACAGGTGGGGAGCCTCAACAAAACCAGGAACTGGTCACTTGACCTCAACAAAAAATATGTCATCCTGGGTGACTCAAATGTGGCCAAGTTTCCGGCCTGGAATAACCCCAACCTGCAGGTGGACAGCTTCCCTGGTGCCAAGTGGAGGCACCTCACCCACCTGTTCGACAAGGCACCTGTCTTCGCTGACGTGGAGCGGCTCATCATCTCTCTGGGCATCAACAACAGGGCCCAGAGGGACAAAACGTCGGCTGTGAAGGAGATGAGAGCAGCGCTGAGAGCAGCCAGGGTAAAGTGCCCGAATGCTGAGATTTTTATCCCTGCGATAAATTTCTCGCCGGCACTACCCGTCCGTGAACAGGTAACTCTCACTCACCTGAACATGCACATCACACAGCTGAACCGCTGCATCCCGGCACTGGAGAGGCGGGCCTTCACAGTGGCTAGAGATAACGTCCACTGGACCAGGGCCACCGCTGCTCGCATGCAGAGCCACTGGAGCGAGTGGCTAAAATAGATTGCCCTAAGCCTGCAAAGGCAGGATGGGCACTCTCAGATTGTAAATAATAATATATTGTAATCTTTCTAAAACATTTACACTTACTGATGCACAGTGTTCTTTTAAATAAGGTTTGACTTTTATTCCCACTCAGGGTAATAATTTTTTAAAGAATGTGAAAATGCAAATGAGGTATGACCTGCAAAAATACCATAGAAGGATAAAATTGGCCATCTACTACAAAGATGATGTTGGTAAAAATGTAAATAATGAGAACTTACCTTTCATGCCTGAATCCGACTGGTCTCCTCCAATCGCTTCTCTCTTCCTCCTGAGGTGGACAAATTAATTTCAAAGGACCTAAACTATTTGGATTATGATTTTAAATTTAATAAAACTACACCTAACCTAAATTTGAATGAGAGAAAAGCTCTAAAGGAACTAATGATCAATAAAAACATCATTATAAAACCTGCTGACAAAGGAAGCTCTATTGTCATTCTGGACAGAGAGCAGTACCTGTGGGAGGGATACAAACAATTATAAATGAAACCTATTATAAAAAATTAGATTCTCCAATTTATCCTGATACGGCCCCCCTAATATCCAAAATTTTAGAAAATCTTCATAAAAAGAAATTTATTAACGCTAAACAAAAAACTTACCTGCGTGGTTCTCCTGAACCAAGGGCCAGACGGTTTTACCTGCTCCCTAAGATCCATAAAGAGCCCGAAAATGGAGCAAACCGTTCGAAATCCCTCCTGGTAGGCCCATTGTCTCCGATTGTGGGAGTGAGACCTACCAAACAGCAGAATTTATTGATCATTATTTGTATCCTCTATCAATTCGGCACCAAAGTTACATCAAAGACACATATGATTTTGTGGAAAAAGTCAAATTAATTTCTCTACCTCAGGACTCTATTTTATTTACAATTGACATAGACAGTTTGTACACAAATATTGATATAGATGAAGGAATTGGCTGCATTAAAAACATATTTTTGAAATATCCAGATTCGAGGAGGCCAGATCGAGAACTTATACAGTTGCTGGAAATAAATTTAAAACGCAACGATTTTGTGTTTGATGGCCAATTTTTCCTGCAGGTCAAGGGCACGGCCATGGGCAAAAAGTTTGCACCGGCATATGCAAACATTTTTATGGCCGAGTGGGAAGCGGGTGCCCTTAATACGTGCGGAAAGGCACCTCTGCACTATTATCGGTACCTGGATGACATCTGGGGGGTCTGGACCCATTCTGAAGCCGAATTTCAGGAATTCCTCCAGCACCTAAATACACATAATCCATCCATTACAGTAAAGTCCACTACCAGCGTTAAAGCGGTCGACTTCCTGGACACCACCACATATAAAGGACAAAATTTTGACACGACACACAAATTGGACATTAAAGTTTTTTTCAAACCTACAGATACACATGCTCTATTATTTAAGACCAGCTACCATCCGAGGCACACGTATGCTGGTCTTATAAAATCACAACTCCTCAGATTCCATAGAATTTGCTCACAGAAAACAGACTTTGAGGAGGCAACTAGGATTCTGTTTTCTGCTTTAAGTAAGAGGGATATTCCAGATCTTTCCTGAGAGCATGCAGGAAGAACTTCCTTGAGTCCAGACCCCCGATTCATCACCTATGATCCCCCTGATCACTACATTCTCCTCCTCAGCCGGACAATTTGTGCATAACATCAAGCAGAATTTCACTAAATTCCAATCTGAAACGTCTTTGCTACAAAATCACAGAATAATTGCGGCCTACAAAAGAAACAAGAACCTGAGGGATTTCCTCATCCGTGCTGAGGTTCGACCTTTGAATGCACCAAAGGTCAGAGGTCAGGGTGGATTCTTCAAGCAGCTGCACTGGGTACAAAACAGATTTAAAAACACAATTTTCAAATTAGACCCATCAGGAAACCCCAAATCAAAAAATTGTGTTTATTTAATTACCTGCCAAATTTGTAAGATCCAGTATGTGGGTGAGACGGGTAACAGCCTCCTTACTCGTTTCACCCAACATAGATATAACATTCAAAAACTAAAAAAGACTCACGTACCCTTAGTGCAGCACTTCATCCGCCATGGCTGGGATGCACTTTCAGCCTCGGTGCTGGAGTGCGACCCAGCCTGGTCTTCAGCCCAGAGGAGAAGGGCTGAAAGATTATGGATCCAAAAGCTGGAGACTCGGATCCCTAGGGGTCTGAACGAGAGATAGGCCTCGCGTAGAGGCTCCCAGCAGAACGTGCCCGTGCACACAGGGGCCGGGGAAGAGGGTGAGGGGGAGAAGGAAGGGGGTTAAACTTGTTTGACCTCTGACCTTTAACCCTGAACCCAAACCCTGACCCCAACCCAAACCCCAATCCTTACCTGCCAGTGCCTTCTGCTTGGGATGTCCAGCGTTGTCCTTCCTCTCAGTGAGGACCACGATGGTGATCCTGCTCCTGTGGAATAACAAAAAGAACATATTAATCCTCTAAAAACACCTAAATTCCTAGATTAATGCCTAAACCTAACCACCTACCTTCAACAACAATTGATCCCCATTTTTCATTGACTATTAGTCATTGATTATTAATATTGCAATTTGATTTTATGCCCTTCCCCTACCAGTTTACCCTAAACCTAACCTCCGAGAACCCTTGCCTAAACCTAACCACCTTTCCTCTATTAATAACCCTACCATTTGTAATCCAATTAATCCCCACCTTACCAAAATTCACTGTGCATCAGTAAAACTCCTGTAAATATATATACTGTAAACATTGTATTATATTTAAAGGCTACTCACAGCCAATACTCTTGTAAATACCTGTAAATAATGTAATTTTTGTAAATACTGTAAATATATTTTTTTTTGTATTATTGTGTGTATTCTATACAGTATTCCTATATTTATTTGTTCATTGTAGTTTAATGAAAAACTGTTCAGGTTGCAATATCCTGTTCTGCCAGCAGAGGGAGGCAGCGCAGGTAAACAAGATCAGCTGTTCCACTGCGCCCCTCCCCTCCTGTGTACGCATGACGTTGCAGCCTGTACCTAACGGGCCAATCAGAGCCCACTGGCTTGTAAATTGTTTTTTGGTTCGAAATTTGAAACCGGTGTGCTATATATGTTTTTCTAACTGATCTCGTCAGTTGAGACAGCAGACGGCCTGAAGAAGGTTGATTCCGACCGAAACGTCGCGTCTCGTTTGCTGTCTTTGTTCATCTGTTCGTTCGTTATTAAATTGCCAGACGGCAAAAAACGAAGTTCAGTTTCTTCTCTTTTTTAATTTTAGCACACTTTTATTTTACAAGTCAGTTTAGTTTAATAATTTTTATAATTTTTATTTTTTTCTAAAAACGTTTTCCCATGACTTGGGATTTTTACGAGGAGCCAGATGATGGCTGGACCACGGTCCAGTACTACCGCGGCAGGCAGCGCACCTGGCAGCCGAGAAGCCGCGATCGCTACGCGCAACGGGGCTCACAAAACAACCGGGGCCCTCCACCACAGAACCGGAGACGCACCTACGCCTCCGTGACCCGAGACCGCACGGTGAGCCGCAACAGGGGCTCAGGACCCCCCCGGAACCGCTTCCAGCAGCAACAACGGCCCCGCCCACGCTCCCGCAGCTGGAACCCGAGCGCAGCGCCGCGCTGGAGGGGAAATCAGCGTCAACAGCGGCAGCAGCAGCAGCAGCAGCGATTCGCACCCCGGAGGCGCAACAACGGGCCGAACCGCTCCGAGTACCAGCAATCTGATGACCCGCTCTTCACAGTCAAGGTCAGAGCTTTACACAGACTGCTGAAGGCCATGCATCACCTGGCCAACGTGGCGTGGGATGACCGCAATCCGCCTGCCATCCAGCGGATTGCGGATAACCTGGCTGCCACCATCAAGCCGGCCCTCCCCAGCCCCAAAACGATGGACCTCATTGATGGGAATGCCAGAGAGTGGGCGTGGAACACCATCCTCATCCTCCGGCAGCACTATGAGGATGTGCTCGAGGCTGAGAAGCGGTCCCTCCTGGCCTCGGCGGCGACCTTCTGGCTCCTCTTGAGGTGGCGGTCAAGTGGGCTAGACGCAACCTGGGCAGGAGGTTCGACCCAGAAACCGCTGATGAGGTCCAGACTTACCTGGCGATGAGTGAAGATGAGGAAGCCTCTTCATCCTCCTCTGCCTCCTCTCGCTCCTCCGACTCTCCTCCACGTCCCTGCCCGCCGGCAGCTCCTCCGTCCCCACGCTCATCTGAAAGCGACGCAGAGCAGGAAGACCAGGCTGTCGACACGGCGGAGAACCTGCAGGACCCTCCCACCCCCCTCGACCACACTCAAGAACCTCACCTCCTGCTGTGCCCCCTCCCTCTGCATCCCCCCGCCCCGTCATGGCCTCCGCAGCCACCATGACGGATCCTCTTCACGGCGGGTGGACACCTCCGGGCTCAGATGTTGAGGACAGCGGAGAACGTCGCCCCCCACTCTACCTGCTGAGATCATCGCTCCACTCCCTCAGCGTCAGCAGAGATCCTCCAGCTCTTCAGGGACGACCACCTCTGCATCTCAGACGGCTCCTCCGGCGACCCTCCAGCTGTCCTCCTCCTCTCCTCAGCTGCTCCTCCGGCAGCTCCTCCCTCCTCTTCTCCTCCCTCAGGGGGAAGGGCAGCAGATTCTGCCACTGATGAGGTGCTCAGCGGCATCTCTGACCTCATCCAGGAGGAGGTGAGCAGACATCGGTCTGCAAGAGTAATCCCGCCTTCTCCCTCCCAGGCCTCCAGAGCCACACGACCCTCGCTGAGGCCGAGGATGGCCCCCCTCTGCCGCCGACTACAGATCAGCACGCAGCGGAGACTCACCTTCAGCAGCAGGGTGACGACACCGGCTCCAGCTGCGTCCTCCGGCACCAGGGGGCCCACCGCTCCTACACAGGCACAGATCACGTTGCGGCTAGACAGGTGGGGAGCCTCAACAAAACCAGGAACTGGTCACTTGACCTCAACAAAAAATATGTCATCCTGGGTGACTCAAATGTGGCCAAGTTTCCGGCCTGGAATAACCCCAACCTGCAGGTGGACAGCTTCCCTGGTGCCAAGTGGAGGCACCTCACCCACCTGTTCGACAAGGCACCTGTCTTCGCTGACGTGGAGCGGCTCATCATCTCTCTGGGCATCAACAACAGGGCCCAGAGGGACAAAACGTCGGCTGTGAAGGAGATGAGAGCAGCGCTGAGAGCAGCCAGGGTAAAGTGCCCGAATGCTGAGATTTTTATCCCTGCGATAAATTTCTCGCCGGCACTACCCGTCCGTGAACAGGTAACTCTCACTCACCTGAACATGCACATCACACAGCTGAACCGCTGCATCCCGGCACTGGAGAGGCGGGCCTTCACAGTGGCTAGAGATAACGTCCACTGGACCAGGGCCACCGCTGCTCGCATGCAGAGCCACTGGAGCGAGTGGCTAAAATAGATTGCCCTAAGAGCCTGCAAAGGCAGGATGGGCACTCTCAGATTGTAAATAATAATATATGTAATCTTTCTAAAACATTTACACTTACTGATGCACAGTGTTCTCTTTTAAATAAAGGTTTGACTTTTATTCCCACTCAGGGTAATAATTTTTAAAGAATGTGAAAATGCAAATGAGGTATGACCTGCAAAAATACCATAGAAGGATAAAATTGGCCATCTACTACAAAGATGATGTTGGTAAAAATGTAAATAATGAGAACTTACCTTTCATGCCTGAATCCGACTGGTCTCCTCCAATCGCTTCTCTTCCTCCTGAGGTGGACAAATTAATTTCAAAGGACCTAAACTATTTGGATTATGATTTTAAATTTAATAAAACTACACCTAACCTAAATTTGAATGAGAGAAAAGCTTAAAGGAACTAATGATCAATAAAAACATCATTATAAAACCTGCTGACAAAGGAAGCTCTATTGTCATTCTGGACAGAGAGCAGTACCTGTGGGAGGGATACAAACAATTACACAATGAAACCTATTATAAAAAATTAGATTCTCCAATTTATCCTGATACGGCCCCCCTAATATCCAAAATTTTAGAAAATCTTCATAAAAAGAAATTTATTAACGCTAAACAAAAAACTTACCTGCGTGGTTCTCCTGAACCAAGGGCCAGACGGTTTTACCTGCTCCCTAAGATCCATAAAGAGCCCGAAAATGGAGCAAACCGTTCGAAATCCCTCCTGGTAGGCCCATTGTCTCCGATTGTGGGAGTGAGACCTACCAAACAGCAGAATTTATTGATCATTATTTGTATCCTCTATCAATTCGGCACCAAAGTTACATCAAAGACACATATGATTTTGTGGAAAAAGTCAAATTAATTTCTCTACCTCAGGACTCTATTTTATTTACAATTGACATAGACAGTTTGTACACAAATATTGATATAGATGAAGGAATTGGCTGCATTAAAAACATATTTTTGAAATATCCAGATTCGAGGAGGCCAGATCGAGAACTTATACAGTTGCTGGAAATAAATTTAAAACGCAACGATTTTGTGTTTGATGGCCAATTTTTCCTGCAGGTCAAGGGCACGGCCATGGGCAAAAAGTTTGCACCGGCATATGCAAACATTTTTATGGCCGAGTGGGAAGCGGGTGCCCTTAATACGTGCGAAGGCACCTCTGCACTATTATCGGTACCTGGATGACATCTGGGGGGTCTGGACCCATTCTGAAGCCGAATTTCAGGAATTCCTCCAGCACCTAAATACACATAATCCATCCATTACAGTAAAGTCCACTACCAGCGTTAAAGCGGTCGACTTCCTGGACACCACCACATATAAAGGACAAAATTTTGACACGACACACAAATTGGACATTAAAGTTTTTTTCAAACCTACAGATACACATGCTCTATTATTTAAGACCAGCTACCATCCGAGGCACACGTATGCTGGTCTTATAAAATCACAACTCCTCAGATTCCATAGAATTTGCTCACAGAAAACAGACTTTGAGGAGGCAACTAGGATTCTGTTTTCTGCTTTAAGTAAGAGAGGATATTCCAGATCTTTCCTGAGAGCATGCAGGAAGAACTTCCTTGAGTCCAGACCCCCCGATTCATCACCTATGATCCCCCTGATCACTACATTCTCCTCCTCAGCCGGACAATTTGTGCATAACATCAAGCAGAATTTCACTAAATTCCAATCTGAAACGTCTTTGCTACAAAATCACAGAATAATTGCGGCCTACAAAAGAAACAAGAACCTGAGGGATTTCCTCATCCGTGCTGAGGTTCGACCTTTGAATGCACCAAAGGTCAGAGGTCAGGGTGGATTCTTCAAGCAGCTGCACTGGGTACAAAACAGATTTAAAAACACAATTTTCAAATTAGACCCATCAGGAAACCCCAAATCAAAAAATTGTGTTTATTTAATTACCTGCCAAATTTGTAAGATCCAGTATGTGGGTGAGACGGGTAACAGCCTCCTTACTCGTTTCACCCAACATAGATATAACATTCAAAAACTAAAAAAGACTCACGTACCCTTAGTGCAGCACTTCATCCGCCATGGCTGGGATGCACTTTCAGCCTCGGTGCTGGAGTGCGACCCAGCCTGGTCTTCAGCCCAGAGGAGAAGGGCTGAAAGATTATGGATCCAAAAGCTGGAGACTCGGATCCCTAGGGGTCTGAACGAGAGATAGGCCTCGCGTAGAGGCTCCCAGCAGAACGTGCCCGTGCACACAGGGGCCGGGGAAGAGGGTGAGGGGGAGAAGGAAGGGGTTAAACTTGTTTGACCTCTGACCTTTAACCCTGAACCCAAACCCTGACCCCAACCCAAACCCCAATCCTTACCTGCCAGTGCCTTCTGCTTGGGATGTCCAGCGTTGTCCTTCCTCTCAGTGAGGACCACGATGGTGATCCTGCTCCTGTGGAATAACAAAAAGAACATATTAATCCTCTAAAAACACCTAAATTCCTAGATTAATGCCTAAACCTAACCACCTACCTTCAACAACAATTGATCCCCATTTTTCATTGACTATTAGTCATTGATTATTAATATTGCAATTTGATTTTATGCCCTTCCCCTACCAGTTTACCCTAAACCTAACCTCCGAGAACCCTTGCCTAAACCTAACCACCTTTCCTCTATATAACCCTACCATTTGTAATCTAATTAATCCCCACCTTACCAAAATTCACTGTGCATCAGTAAAACACTCCTGTAAATATATATACTGTAAACATTGTATTATATTATAAAGGCTACTCACAGCCAATACTCTTGTAAATACCTGTAAATAATGTAATTTTTGTAAATACTGTAAATATATTTTTTTTCCTGTATTATTGTGTATATTCTATACAGTATTCCTTATATTTATTTGTTCATTTAGTTTAATGAAAACTGTTCAGGTTGCAATATCCTGTTCTGCCAGCAGAGGGAGGCAGCGCAGGTAAACAAGATCAGCTGTTCCACTGCGCCCCTCCCCTCCTGTGTACGCATGACGTTGCAGCCTGTACCTAACGGGCCAATCAGAGCCCACTGGCTTGTAAATTGTTTTTTGGTTCGAAATTTGAAACCGGTGTGCTGTATATATGTTTTTCTAACTGATCTCGTCAGTTGAGACAGCAGACGGCCTGAAGAAGGTTGATTCCGACCGAAACGTCGCGTCTCGTTTGCTGTCTTTGTTCATCTGTTCGTTCGTTATTAAATTGCCAGACGGCAAAAAACGAAGTTCAGTTTCTTCTCTTTTTTAATTTTAGCACACTTTTATTTTACAAGTCAGTTTAGTTTAATAATTTTTATAATTTTTTTTTTTTTCTAAAACGTTTTCCCATGACTTGGGATTTTTACGAGGAGCCAGATGATGGCTGGACCACGGTCCAGTACTACCGCGGCAGGCAGCGCACCTGGCAGCCGAGAAGCCGCGATCGCTACGCGCAACGGGGCTCACAAAACAACCGGGGCCCTCCACCACAGAACCGGAGACGCACCTACGCCTCCGTGACCCGAGACCGCACGGTGAGCCGCAACAGGGGCTCAGGACCCCCCCGGAACCGCTTCCAGCAACAACGGCCCCGCCCACGCTCCCGCAGCTGGAACCCGAGCGCAGCGCCGCGCTGGAGGGGAAATCAGCGTCAACAGCGGCAGCAGCAGCAGCAGCAGCGATTCGCACCCCGGAGGCGCAACAACGGGCCGAACCGCTCCGAGTACCAGCAATCTGATGACCCGCTCTTCACAGTCAAGGTCAGAGCTTTACACAGACTGCTGAAGGCCATGCATCACCTGGCCAACGTGGCGTGGGATGACCGCAATCCGCCTGCCATCCAGCGGATTGCGGATAACCTGGCTGCCACCATCAAGCCGGCCCTCCCCAGCCCCAAAACGATGGACCTCATTGATGGGAATGCCAGAGAGTGGGCGTGGAACACCATCCTCATCCTCCGGCAGCACTATGAGGATGTGCTCGAGGCTGAGAAGCGGTCCCTCCTGGCCTCGGCGGCGACCTTCTGGCTCCTCTTGAGGTGGCGGTCAAGTGGGCTAGACGCAACCTGGGCAGGAGGTTCGACCCAGAAACCGCTGATGAGGTCCAGACTTACCTGGCGATGAGTGAAGATGAGGAAGCCTCTTCATCCTCCTCTGCCTCCTCTCGCTCCTCCGACTCTCCTCCACGTCCCTGCCCGCCGGCAGCTCCTCCGTCCCCACGCTCATCTGAAAGCGACGCAGAGCAGGAAGACCAGGCTGTCGACACGGCGGAGAACCTGCAGGACCCCTCCCACCCCCCTCGACCACACTCAAGAACCTCACCTCCTGCTGTGCCCCCTCCCTCTGCATCCCCCCGCCCCGTCATGGCCTCCGCAGCCACCATGACGGATCCTCTTCACGGCGGGTGGACACCTCCGGGCTCAGATGTTGAGGACAGCGGGAGAACGTCGCCCCCCACTCTACCTGCTGAGATCATCGCTCCACTCCCTCAGCGTCAGCAGAGATCCTCCAGCTCTTCAGGGACGACCACCTCTGCATCTCAGACGGCTCCTCCGGCGACCCTCCAGCTGTCCTCCTCCTCCTCCTCAGCTGCTCCTCCGGCAGCTCCTCCCTCCTCTTCTCCTCCCTCAGGGGAAGGGCAGCAGATTCTGCCACTGATGAGGTGCTCAGCGGCATCTCTGACCTCATCCAGGAGGAGGTGAGCAGACATCGGTCTGCAAGAGTATCCCGCCTTCTCCCTCCCAGGCCTCCAGAGCCACACGACCCTCGCTGAGGCCGAGGATGGCCCCCCTCTGCCGCCGACTACAGATCAGCACGCAGCGGAGACTCACCTTCAGCAGCAGGGTGACGACACCGGCTCCAGCTGCGTCCTCCGGCACCAGGGGGCCCACCGCTCCTACACAGGCACAGATCACGTTGCGGCTAGACAGGTGGGGAGCCTCAACAAAACCAGGAACTGGTCACTTGACCTCAACAAAAAATATGTCATCCTGGGTGACTCAAATGTGGCCAAGTTTCCGGCCTGGAATAACCCCAACCTGCAGGTGGACAGCTTCCCTGGTGCCAAGTGGAGGCACCTCACCCACCTGTTCGACAAGGCACCTGTCTTCGCTGACGTGGAGCGGCTCATCATCTCTCTGGCATCAACAACAGGGCCCAGAGGGACAAAACGTCGGCTGTGAAGGAGATGAGAGCAGCGCTGAGAGCAGCCAGGGTAAAGTGCCCGAATGCTGAGATTTTTCCCTGCGATAAATTTCTCGCCGGCACTACCCGTCCGTGAACAGGTAACTCTCACTCACCTGAACATGCACATCACACAGCTGAACCGCTGCATCCCGGCACTGGAGAGGCGGGCCTTCACAGTGGCTAGAGATAACGTCCACTGGACCAGGGCCACCGCTGCTCGCATGCAGAGCCACTGGAGCGAGTGGCTAAAATAGATTGCCCTAAGAGCCTGCAAAGGCAGGATGGGCACTCTCAGATTGTAAATAATATATGTAATCTTTCTAAAACATTTACACTTACTGATGCACAGTGTTCCTTTTAAATAAAGGTTTGACTTTTATTCCCACTCAGGGTAATAATTTTTTAAAGAATGTGAAAATGCAAATGAGGTATGACCTGCAAAAATACCATAGAAGGATAAAATTGGCCATCTACTACAAAGATGATGTTGGTAAAAATGTAAATAATGAGAACTTACCTTTCATGCCTGAATCCGACTGGTCTCCTCCAATCGCTTCTCTTCCTCCTGAGGTGGACAAATTAATTTCAAAGGACCTAAACTATTTGGATTATGATTTTAAATTTAATAAAACTACACCTAACCTAAATTTGAATGAGAGAAAAGCTTAAAGGAACTAATGATCAATAAAAACATCATTATAAAACCTGCTGACAAAGGAAGCTCTATTGTCATTCTGGACAGAGAGCAGTACCTGTGGGAGGGATACAAACAATTATATAATGAAACCTATTATAAAAAATTAGATTCTCCAATTTATCCTGATACGGCCCCCCTAATATCCAAAATTTTAGAAAATCTTCATAAAAAGAAATTTATTAACGCTAAACAAAAAACTTACCTGCGTGGTTCTCCTGAACCAAGGGCCAGACGGTTTTACCTGCTCCCTAAGATCCATAAAGAGCCCGGAAAATGGAGCAAACCGTTCGAAATCCCTCCTGGTAGGCCCATTGTCTCCGATTGTGGGAGTGAGACCTACCAAACAGCAGAATTTATTGATCATTATTTGTATCCTCTATCAATTCGGCACCAAAGTTACATCAAAGACACATATGATTTTGTGGAAAAAGTCAAATTAATTTCTCTACCTCAGGACTCTATTTTATTTACAATTGACATAGACAGTTTGTACACAAATATTGATATAGATGAAGGAATTGGCTGCATTAAAAACATATTTTTGAAATACCCAGATTCGAGGAGGCCAGATCGAGAACTTATACAGTTGCTGGAAATAAATTTAAAACGCAACGATTTTGTGTTTGATGGCCAATTTTTCCTGCAGGTCAAGGGCACGGCCATGGGCAAAAAGTTTGCACCGGCCTATGCAAACATTTTTATGGCCGAGTGGGAAGCGGGTGCCCTTAATACGTGCGGAAGGCACCTCTGCACTATTATCGGTACCTGGATGACATCTGGGGGGTCTGGACCCATTCTGAAGCCGAATTTCAGGAATTCCTCCAGCACCTAAATACACATAATCCATCCATTACAGTAAAGTCCACTACCAGCGTTAAAGCGGTCGACTTCCTGGACACCACCACATATAAAGGACAAAATTTTGACACGACACACAAATTGGACATTAAAGTTTTTTTCAAACCTACAGATACACATGCTCTATTATTTAAGACCAGCTACCATCCGAGGCACACGTATGCTGGTCTTATAAAATCACAACTCCTCAGATTCCATAGAATTTGCTCACAGAAAACAGACTTTGAGGAGGCAACTAGGATTCTGTTTTCTGCTTTAAGTAAGAGAGGATATTCCAGATCTTTCCTGAGAGCATGCAGGAAGAACTTCCTTGAGTCCAGACCCCCGATTCATCACCTATGATCCCCCTGATCACGACATTCTCCTCCTCAGCCGGACAATTTGTGCATAACATCAAGCAGAATTTCACTAAATTCCAATCTGAAACGTCTTTGCTACAAAATCACAGAATAATTGCGGCCTACAAAAGAAACAAGAACCTGAGGGATTCCTCATCCGTGCTGAGGTTCGACCTTTGAATGCACCAAAGGTCAGAGGTCAGGGTGGATTCTTCAAGCAGCTGCACTGGGTACAAAACAGATTTAAAAACACAATTTTCAAATTAGACCCATCAGGAAACCCAAATCAAAAAATTGTGTTTATTTAATTACCTGCCAAATTTGTAAGATCCAGTATGTGGGTGAGACGGGTAACAGCCTCCTTACTCGTTTCACCCAACATAGATATAACATTCAAAACTAAAAAAGACTCACGTACCCTTAGTGCAGCACTTCATCCGCCATGGCTGGGATGCACTTTCAGCCTCGGTGCTGGAGTGCGACCCAGCCTGGTCTTCAGCCCAGAGGAGAAGGGCTGAAAGATTATGGATCCAAAAGCTGGAGACTCGGATCCCTAGGGGTCTGAACGAGATAGGCCTCGCGTAGAGGCTCCCAGCAGAACGTGCCCGTGCACACAGGGGCCGGGGAAGAGGGTGAGGGGAGAAGGAAGGGGGTTAAACTTGTTTGACCTCTGACCTTTGACCCTGAACCCAAACCCTGACCCCAACCCAAACCCCAATCCTTACCTGCCAGTGCCTTCTGCTTGGGATGTCCAGCGTTGTCCTTCCTCTCAGTGAGGACCACGATGGTGATCCTGCTCCTGTGGAATAACAAAAAGAACATATTAATCCTCTAAAAACACCTAAATTCCTAGATTAATGCCTAAACCTAACCACCTACCTTCAACAACAATTGATCCCCATTTTTCATTGACTATTAGTCATTGATTATTAATATTGCAATTTGATTTTATGCCCTTCCCCTACCAGTTTACCTAAACCTAACCTCCGAGAACCCTTGCCTAAACCTAACCACCTTTCCTCTATAGCTAACCCTAACCACTTGTAATTCTAATTAATCCCCATTCCTTACCAAAATTGTTCTTAACACTGTGCATCAGTAAAACCGTCTTGTAAATATGTATACTGTAAACATTGTATTATATTGTAAAGGCCACTCATAGCCAATGCTCTTGTAAATACCTGTAAATAATGTAATTTTTGTAAATACTGTAAATATAATTTTTTTTCCAGTATTATTGTATATATTCTATGTTCAGTATTCATCAGGTATATTTATTTGTTCGTTTTAGTTTAATTAAAAACTGTTCAGGTTGCAATATCCTGTTCTGCCAGCAGAGGGAGGCAGCGCAGGTAAACACGATCAGCTGTTCCACTGCGCCCCTCCCCTGCGTACGCATGACGTTGCAGCCTGTACCTGACGGGCCAATCAGAGCCCGCTGGCTTGTAAATTGTTTTTTGGTTCGAAATTTGAAACCGGTGTGCTGTATATATTGTTTTTCTAACTGATCTCGTCAGTTGAGACAGCAGACGGCCTGAAGAAGGTTGATTCCGACCGAAACGTCGCGTCTCGTTTGCTGTCTTTGTTCATCTGTTCGTTCGTTATTAAATTGCCAGACGGCAAAAAACGAAGTTCAGTTTCTTCTCTTTTTTAATTTTAGCACACTTTTATTTTACAAGTCAGTTTAGTTTCATAATAATTTTTATAATTTTTTTTTTTTTTTTCTAAAAACGTTTTCCCATGACTTGGGATTTTTACGAGGAGCCAGATGATGGCTGGACCACGGTCCAGTACTACCGCGGCAGGCAGCGCACCTGGCAGCCGAGAAGCCGCGATCGCTACGCGCAACGGGGCTCACAAAACAACCGGGGCCCTCCACCACAGAACCGGAGACGCACCTACGCCTCCGTGACCCGAGACCGCACGGTGAGCCGCAACAGGGGCTCAGGACCCCCCCGGAACCGCTTCCAGCAGCAACAACGGCCCCGCCCACGCTCCCGCAGCTGGAACCCGAGCGCAGCGCCGCGCTGGAGGGGAAATCAGCGTCAACAGCGGCAGCAGCAGCAGCAGCAGCGATTCGCACCCCGGAGGCGCAACAACGGGCCGAACCGCTCCGAGTACCAGCAGTCTGATGACCCGCTCTTCACAGTCAAGGTCAGAGCTTTACACAGACTGCTGAAGGCTATGCATCACCTGGCCAACGTGGCGTGGGATGACCGCAATCCGCCTGCCATCCAGCGGATTGCGGATAACCTGGCTGCCACCATCAAGCCGGCCCTCCCCAGCCCCAAAACGATGGACCTCATTGATGGGAATGCCAGAGAGTGGGCGTGGAACACCATCCTCATCCTCCGGCAGCACTATGAGGATGTGCTCGAGGCTGAGAAGCGGTCCCTCCTGAGCCTCGGCGGCGACCTTCTGGCTCCTCTTGAGGTGGCGGTCAAGTGGGCTAGACGCAACCTGGGCAGGAGGTTCGACCCAGAAACCGCTGATGAGGTCCAGACTTACCTGGCGATGAGTGAAGATGAGGAAGCCTCTTCATCCTCCTCTGCCTCCTCTCGCTCCTCCGACTCTCCTCCACGTCCCTGCCCGCCGGCAGCTCCTCCGTCCCCACGCTCATCTGAAAGCGACGCAGAGCAGGAAGACCAGGCTGTCAACACGGCGGAGAACCTGCAGGACCCTTCCCACCCCCCTCGACCACACTCAAGAACCTCACCTCCTGCTGTGCCCCCTCCCTCTGCATCCCCCCGCCCCGTCATGGCCTCCGCAGCCACCATGACGGATCCTCTTCACGGCGGGTGGACACCTCCGGGCTCAGATGTTGAGGACAGCAGGAGAACGTCGCCCCCCACTCTACCTGCTGAGATCATCGCTCCACTCCCTCAGCGTCAGCAGAGATCCTCCAGCTCTTCCGGGACGACCACCTCTGCATCTCAGACGGCTCCTCCGGCCCCCCCTCCCTCCCTCTCCTCCTCCTCCTCCTTGCTCCTCCGGCAGCTCCTCCCTCCTCTTCTCCTCCCTCAGGGGGAAGGGCAGCAGATTCTGCCACTGATGAGGTGCTCAGCGGCATCTCTGACCTCATCCAGGAGGAGGTGAGCAGACATCGGTCTGCAAGAGTGATCCCGCCTTCTCCCTCCCAGACCTCCAGAGCCACACGACCCTCGCTGAGGCCGAGGATGGCCCCCCTCTGCCGCCGACTACAGATCAGCACGCAGCGGAGACTCACCTTCAGCAGCAGGGTGACGACACCGGCTCCAGCTACGTCCTCCGGCACCAGGGGGCCCACCGCTCCTACACAGGCACAGATCACGGTTGCGGCTAGACAGGTGGGGAGCCTCAACAAAACCAGGAACTGGTCACTTGACCTCAACAAAAAATATGTCATCCTGGGTGACTCAAATGTGGCCAAGTTTCCGGCCTGGAATAACCCCAACCTGCAGGTGGACAGCTTCCCTGGTGCCAAGTGGAGGCACCTCACCCACCTGTTCGACAAGGCACCTGTCTTCGCTGACGTGGAGCGGCTCATCATCTCTCTGGGCATCAACAACAGGGCCCAGAGGGACAAAACGTCGGCTGTGAAGGAGATGAGAGCAGCGCTGAGAGCAGCCAGGGTAAAGTGCCCGAATGCTGAGATTTTTGTCCCTGCGATAAATTTCTCGCCGGCACTACCCGTCCGTGAACAGGTAACTCTCACTCACCTGAACATGCACATCACACAGCTGAACCGCTGCATCCCGGCACTGGAGAGGCGGGCCTTCACAGTGGCTAGAGATAACGTCCACTGGACCAGGGCCACCGCTGCTCGCATGCAGAGCCACTGGAGCGAGTGGCTAAAATAGATTGCCCTAAGAGCCTGCAAAGGCAGGATGGGCACTCTCAGCTTGTAAATAAGAATATATGTAATCTTTCTAAAACATTTACACTTACTGATGCACAGTGTTCCTTTTAAATAAAGGTTTGACTTTTATTCCCACTCAGGGTAATAATTTTTAAAGAATGTGAAAATGCAAATGAGGTATGACCTGCAAAAATACCATAGAAGGATAAAATTGGCCATCTACTACAAAGATGATGTTGGTAAAATGTAAATAATGAGAACTTACCTTTCATGCCTGAATCCGACTGGTCTCCTCCAATCGCTTCTCTTCCTCCTGAGGTGGACAAATTAATTTCAAAGGACCTAAACTATTTGGATTATGATTTTAAATTTAATAAAACTACACCTAACCTAACTTTGAATGAGAGAAAAGCTTTAAAGGAACTAATGATCAATAAAAACATCATTATAAAACCTGCTGACAAAGGAAGCTCTATTGTCATTCTGGACAGAGAGCAGTACCTGTGGGAGGGATACAAACAATTATATAATGAAACCTATTATAAAAAATTAGATGCTCCAATTTATCCTGATACGGCCCCCCTAATATCCAAAATTTTAGAAAATCTTCATAAAAAGAAATTTATTAACGCTAAACAAAAAACTTACCTGCGTGGTTCTCCTGAACCAAGGGCCAGGCGGTTTTACCTGCTCCCTAAGATCCATAAAGAGCCCGAAAAATGGAGCAAACCGTTCGAAATCCCTCCTGGTAGGCCCATTGTCTCCGATTGTGGGAGTGAGACCTACCAAACAGCAGAATTTATTGATCATTATTTGTATCCTCTATCAATTCGGCACCAAAGTTACATCAAAGACACATATGATTTTGTGGAAAAAGTCAAATTAATTTCTCTACCTCAGGACTCTATTTTATTTACAATTGACATAGACAGTTTGTACACAAATATTGATATAGATGAAGGAATTGGCTGCATTAAAAACATATTTTTGAAATACCCAGATTCGAGGAGGCCAGATCGAGAACTTATACAGTTGCTGGAAATAAATTTAAAACGCAACGATTTTGTGTTTGATGGCCAATTTTTCCTGCAGGTCAAGGGCACGGCCATGGGCAAAAAGTTTGCACCGGCCTATGCAAACATTTTTATGGCCGAGTGGGAAGCGGGTGCCCTTAATACGTGCAGAAGGGCACCTCTGCACTATTATCGGTACCTGGATGACATCTGGGGGGTCTGGACCCATTCTGAAGCCGAATTTCAGGAATTCCTCCAGCACCTAAATACACATAATCCATCCATTACAGTAAAGTCCACTACCAGCGTTAAAGCGGTCGACTTCCTGGACACCACCACATAAAAGGACAAAATTTTGACACGACACACAAATTGGACATTAAAGTTTTTTTCAAACCTACAGATACACATGCTCTATTATTTAAGACCAGCTACCATCCGAGGCACACGTATGCTGGTCTTATAAAATCACAACTCCTCAGATTCCATAGAATTTGCTCACAGAAAACAGACTTTGAGGAGGCAACTAGGATTCTGTTTTCTGCTTTAAGTAAGAGAGGATATTCCAGATCTTTCCTGAGAGCATGCAGGAAGAACTTCCTTGAGTCCAGACCCCCCGATTCATCACCTATGATCCCCCTGATCACGACATTCTCCTCCTCAGCCGGACAATTTGTGCATAACATCAAGCAGAATTTCACTAAATTCCAATCTGAAACGTCTTTGCTACAAAATCACAGAATAATTGCGGCCTACAAAAGAAACAAGAACCTGAGGGATTTCCTCGTCCGTGCTGAGGTTCGACCTTTGAATGCACCAAAGGTCAGAGGTCAGGGTGGATTCTTCAAGCAGCTGCACTGGGTACAAAACAGATTTAAAAACACAATTTTCAAATTAGACCCATCAGGAAACCCCAAATCAAAAAATTGTGTTTATTTAATTACCTGCCAAATTTGTAAGATCCAGTATGTGGGTGAGACGGGTAACAGCCTCCTTACTCGTTTCACCCAACATAGATATAACATTCAAAAACTAAAAAAGACTCACGTACCCTTAGTGCAGCACTTCATCCGCCATGGCTGGGATGCACTTTCAGCCTCGGTGCTGGAGTGCGACCCAGCCTGGTCTTCAGCCCAGAGGAGAAGGGCTGAAAGATTATGGATCCAAAAGCTGGAGACTCGGATCCCTAGGGGTCTGAACGAGAGATAGGCCTCGCGTAGAGGCTCCCAGCAGAACGTGCCCGTGCACACAGGGGCCGGGGAAGAGGGTGAGGGGGAGAAGGAAGGGGGTTAAACTTGTTTGACCTCTGACCTTTGACCCTGAACCCAAACCCTGACCCCAACCCAAACCCCAATCCTTACCTGCCAGTGCCTTCTGCTTGGGATGTCCAGCGTTGTCCTTCCTCTCAGTGAGGACCACGATGGTGATCCTGCTCCTGTGGAATAACAAAAAGAACATATTAATCCTCTAAAAACACCTAAATTCCTAGATTAATGCCTAAACCTAACCACCTACCTTCAACAACAATTGATCCCCATTTTTCATTGACTATTAGTCATTGATTATTAATATTGCAATTTGATTTTATGCCCTTCCCCTACCAGTTTACCCTAAACCTAACCTCCGAGAACCCTTGCCTAAACCTAACCACCTTTCCTCTATAGCTAACCCTAACCACTTGTAATTCTAATTAATCCCCATTCCTTACCAAAATTGTTCTTAACACTGTGCATCAGTAAAACCGTCTTGTAAATATGTATACTGTAAACATTGTATTATATTGTAAAGGCCACTCATAGCCAATGCTCTTGTAAATACCTGTAAATAATGTAATTTTTGTAAATACTGTAAATATTTTTTTTTCCAGTATTATATATATTCTATGTTCAGTATTCATCAGGTATATTTATTTGTTCGTTTTAGTTTAATTAAAAACTGTTCAGGTTGCAATATCCTGTTCTGCCAGCAGAGGGAGGCAGCGCAGGTAAACACGATCAGCTGTTCCACTGCGCCCCTCCCCTCCTGCGTACGCATGACGTTGCAGCCTGTACCTGACGGGCCAATCAGAGCCCGCTGGCTTGTAAATTGTTTTTGGTTCGAAATTTGAAACCGGTGTGCTGTATATATTGTTTTTCTAACTGATCTCGTCAGTTGAGACAGCAGACGGCCTGAAGAAGGTTGATTCCGACCGAAACGTCGCGTCTCGTTTGCTGTCTTTGTTCATCTGTTCGTTCGTTATTAAATTGCCAGACGGCAAAAAACGAAGTTCAGTTTCTTCTCTTTTTTAATTTTAGCACACTTTTATTTTACAAGTCAGTTTAGTTTCATAATAATTTTTATAATTTTTATTTTTTTCTAAAAACGTTTTCCCATGACTTGGGATTTTTACGAGGAGCCAGATGATGGCTGGACCACGGTCCAGTACTACCGCGGCAGGCAGCGCACCTGGCAGCCGAGAAGCCGCGATCGCTACGCGCAACGGGGCTCACAAAACAACCGGGGCCCTCCACCACAGAACCGGAGACGCACCTACGCCTCCGTGACCCGAGACCGCACGGTGAGCCGCAACAGGGGCTCAGGACCCCCCGGAACCGCTTCCAGCAGCAACAACGGCCCCGCCCACGCTCCCGCAGCTGGAACCCGAGCGCAGCGCCGCGCTGGAGGGGAAATCAGCGTCAACAGCGGCAGCAGCAGCAGCAGCAGCGATTCGCACCCCGGAGGCGCAACAACGGGCCGAACCGCTCCGAGTACCAGCAGTCTGATGACCCGCTCTTCACAGTCAAGGTCAGAGCTTTACACAGACTGCTGAAGGCTATGCATCACCTGGCCAACGTGGCGTGGGATGACCGCAATCCGCCTGCCATCCAGCGGATTGCGGATAACCTGGCTGCCACCATCAAGCCGGCCCTCCCCAGCCCCAAAACGATGGACCTCATTGATGGGAATGCCAGAGAGTGGGCGTGGAACACCATCCTCATCCTCCGGCAGCACTATGAGGATGTGCTCGAGGCTGAGAAGCGGTCCCTCCTGAGCCTCGGCGGCGACCTTCTGGCTCCTCTTGAGGTGGCGGTCAAGTGGGCTAGACGCAACCTGGGCAGGAGGTTCGACCCAGAAACCGCTGATGAGGTCCAGACTTACCTGGCGATGAGTGAAGATGAGGAAGCCTCTTCATCCTCCTCTGCCTCCTCTCGCTCCTCCGACTCTCCTCCACGTCCCTGCCCGCCGGCAGCTCCTCCGTCCCCACGCTCATCTGAAAGCGACGCAGAGCAGGAAGACCAGGCTGTCAACACGGCGGAGAACCTGCAGGACCCTTCCCACCCCCTCGACCACACTCAAACCTCACCTCCTGCTGTGCCCCCTCCCTCTGCATCCCCCCGCCCCGTCATGGCCTCCGCAGCCACCATGACGGATCCTCTTCACGGCGGGTGGACACCTCCGGGCTCAGATGTTGAGGACAGCAGAAGAACGTCGCCCCCCACTCTACCTGCTGAGATCATCGCTCCACTCCCTCAGCGTCAGCAGAGATCCTCCAGCTCTTCCGGGACGACCACCTCTGCATCTCAGACGGCTCCTCCGGCGACCCTCCAGCTGCTCCTCCTCCTCCTCCTTCAGCTGCTCCTCCGGCAGCTCCTCCCTCCTCTTCTCCTCCCTCAGGGGGAAGGGCAGCAGATTCTGCCACTGATGAGGTGCTCAGCGGCATCTCTGACCTCATCCAGGAGGAGGTGAGCAGACATCGGTCTGCAAGAGTGATCCCGCCTTCTCCCTCCCAGACCTCCAGAGCCACACGACCCTCGCTGAGGCCGAGGATGGCCCCCCTCTGCCGCCGACTACAGATCAGCACGCAGCGGAGACTCACCTTCAGCAGCAGGGTGACGACCGGCTCCAGCTACGTCCTCCGGCACCAGGGGGCCCACCGCTCCTACACAGGCACAGATCACGGTTGCGGCTAGACAGGTGGGGAGCCTCAACAAAACCAGGAACTGGTCACTTGACCTCAACAAAAAATATGTCATCCTGGGTGACTCAAATGTGGCCAAGTTTCCGGCCTGGAATAACCCCAACCTGCAGGTGGACAGCTTCCCTGGTGCCAAGTGGAGGCACCTCACCCACCTGTTCGACAAGGCACCTGTCTTCGCTGACGTGGAGCGGCTCATCATCTCTCTGGGCATCAACAACAGGGCCCAGAGGGACAAAACGTCGGCTGTGAAGGAGATGAGAGCAGCGCTGAGAGCAGCCAGGGTAAAGTGCCCGAATGCTGAGATTTTTGTCCCTGCGATAAATTTCTCGCCGGCACTACCCGTCCGTGAACAGGTAACTCTCACTCACCTGAACATGCACATCACACAGCTGAACCGCTGCATCCCGGCACTGGAGAGGCGGGCCTTCACAGTGGCTAGAGATAACGTCCACTGGACCAGGGCCACCGCTGCTCGCATGCAGAGCCACTGGAGCGAGTGGCTAAAATAGATTGCCCTAAGAGCCTGCAAAGGCAGGATGGGCACTCTCAGCTTGTAAATAAGAATATATGTAATCTTTCTAAAACATTTACACTTACTGATGCACAGTGTTCCCTTTTAAATAAAGGTTTGACTTTTATTCCCACTCAGGGTAATAATTTTTTAAAGAATGTGAAAATGCAAATGAGGTATGACCTGCAAAAATACCATAGAAGGATAAAATTGGCCATCTACTACAAAGATGATGTTGGTAAAAATGTAAATAATGAGAACTTACCTTTCATGCCTGAATCCGACTGGTCTCCTCCAATCGCTTCTCTTCCTCCTGAGGTGGACAAATTAATTTCAAAGGACCTAAACTATTTGGATTATGATTTTAAATTTAATAAAACTACACCTAACCTAACTTTGAATGAGAGAAAAGCTTTAAAGGAACTAATGATCAATAAAAACATCATTATAAAACCTGCTGACAAAGGAAGCTCTATTGTCATTCTGGACAGAGAGCAGTACCTGTGGGAGGGATACAAACAATTATATAATGAAACCTATTATAAAAAATTAGATGCTCCAATTTATCCTGATACGGCCCCCCTAATATCCAAAATTTTAGAAAATCTTCATAAAAAGAAATTTATTAACGCTAAACAAAAAACTTACCTGCGTGGTTCTCCTGAACCAAGGGCCAGGCGGTTTTACCTGCTCCCTAAGATCCATAAAGAGCCCGAAAAATGGAGCAAACCGTTCGAAATCCCTCCTGGTAGGCCCATTGTCTCCGATTGTGGGAGTGAGACCTACCAAACAGCAGAATTTATTGATCATTATTTGTATCCTCTATCAATTCGGCACCAAAGTTACATCAAAGACACATATGATTTTGTGGAAAAAGTCAAATTAATTTCTCTACCTCAGGACTCTATTTTATTTACAATTGACATAGACAGTTTGTACACAAATATTGATATAGATGAAGGAATTGGCTGCATTAAAAACATATTTTTGAAATACCCAGATTCGAGGAGGCCAGATCGAGAACTTATACAGTTGCTGGAAATAAATTTAAAACGCAACGATTTTGTGTTTGATGGCCAATTTTTCCTGCAGGTCAAGGGCACGGCCATGGGCAAAAAGTTTGCACCGGCCTATGCAAACATTTTTATGGCCGAGTGGGAAGCGGGTGCCCTTAATACGTGCAGAAGGGCACCTCTGCACTATTATCGGTACCTGGATGACATCTGGGGGGTCTGGACCCATTCTGAAGCCGAATTTCAGGAATTCCTCCAGCACCTAAATACACATAATCCATCCATTACAGTAAAGTCCACTACCAGCGTTAAAGCGGTCGACTTCCTGGACACCACCACATATAAAGGACAAAATTTTGACACGACACACAAATTGGACATTAAAGTTTTTTTCAAACCTACAGATACACATGCTCTATTATTTAAGACCAGCTACCATCCGAGGCACACGTATGCTGGTCTTATAAAATCACAACTCCTCAGATTCCATAGAATTTGCTCACAGAAAACAGACTTTGAGGAGGCAACTAGGATTCTGTTTTCTGCTTTAAGTAAGAGAGGATATTCCAGATCTTTCCTGAGAGCATGCAGGAAGAACTTCCTTGAGTCCAGACCCCCCGATTCATCACCTATGATCCCCCTGATCACGACATTCTCCTCCTCAGCCGGACAATTTGTGCATAACATCAAGCAGAATTTCACTAAATTCCAATCTGAAACGTCTTTGCTACAAAATCACAGAATAATTGCGGCCTACAAAAGAAACAAGAACCTGAGGGATTTCCTCGTCCGTGCTGAGGTTCGACCTTTGAATGCACCAAAGGTCAGAGGTCAGGGTGGATTCTTCAAGCAGCTGCACTGGGTACAAAACAGATTTAAAAACACAATTTTCAAATTAGACCCATCAGGAAACCCCAAATCAAAAAATTGTGTTTATTTAATTACCTGCCAAATTTAAGATCCAGTATGTGGGTGAGACGGGTAACAGCCTCCTTACTCGTTTCACCCAACATAGATATAACATTCAAAAACTAAAAAAGACTCACGTACCCTTAGTGCAGCACTTCATCCGCCATGGCTGGGATGCACTTTCAGCCTCGGTGCTGGAGTGCGACCCAGCCTGGTCTTCAGCCCAGAGGAGAAGGGCTGAAAGATTATGGATCCAAAAGCTGGAGACTCGGATCCCTAGGGGTCTGAACGAGAGATAGGCCTCGCGTAGAGGCTCCCAGCAGAACGTGCCCGTGCACACAGGGGCCGGGGAAGAGGGTGAGGGGGAGAAGGAAGGGGGTTAAACTTGTTTGACCTCTGACCTTTGACCCTGAACCCAAACCCTGACCCCAACCCAAACCCCAATCCTTACCTGCCAGTGCCTTCTGCTTGGGATGTCCAGCGTTGTCCTTCCTCTCAGTGAGGACCACGATGGTGATCCTGCTCCTGTGGAATAACAAAAAGAACATATTAATCCTCTAAAAACACCTAAATTCCTAGATTAATGCCTAAACCTAACCACCTACCTTCAACAACAATTGATCCCCATTTTTCATTGACTATTAGTCATTGATTATTAATATTGCAATTTGATTTTATGCCCTTCCCCTACCAGTTTACCCTAAACCTAACCTCCGAGAACCCTTGCCTAAACCTAACCACCTTTCCTCTATAGCTAACCCTAACCACTTGTAATTCTAATTAATCCCCATTCCTTACCAAAATTGTTCTTAACACTGTGCATCAGTAAAACCGTCTTGTAAATATGTATACTGTAAACATTGTATTATATTGTAAAGGCCACTCATAGCCAATGCTCTTGTAAATACCTGTAAATAATGTAATTTTTGTAAATACTGTAAATATAATTTTTTTTCCAGTATTATTGTATATATTCTATGTTCAGTATTCATCAGGTATATTTATTTGTTCGTTTTAGTTTAATTAAAAACTGTTCAGGTTGCAATATCCTGTTCTGCCAGCAGAGGGAGGCAGCGCAGGTAAACACGATCAGCTGTTCCACTGCGCCCCTCCCCTCCTGCGTACGCATGACGTTGCAGCCTGTACCTGACGGGCCAATCAGAGCCCGCTGGCTTGTAAATTGTTTTTTGGTTCGAAATTTGAAAACCGGTGTGCTGTATATATTGTTTTTCTAACTGATCTCGTCAGTTGAGACAGCAGACGGCCTGAAGAAGGTTGATTCCGACCGAAACGTCGCGTCTCGTTTGCTGTCTTTGTTCATCTGTTCGTTCGTTATTAAATTGCCAGACGGCAAAAAACGAAGTTCAGTTTCTTCTCTTTTTTAATTTTAGCACACTTTTATTTTACAAGTCAGTTTAGTTTCATAATAATTTTTATAATTTTTATTTTTTTCTAAAAACGTTTTCCCATGACTTGGGATTTTTACGAGGAGCCAGATGATGGCTGGACCACGGTCCAGTACTACCGCGGCAGGCAGCGCACCTGGCAGCCGAGAAGCCGCGATCGCTACGCGCAACGGGGCTCACAAAACAACCGGGGCCCTCCACCACAGAACCGGAGACGCACCTACGCCTCCGTGACCCGAGACCGCACGGTGAGCCGCAACAGGGGCTCAGGACCCCCCGGAACCGCTTCCAGCAGCAACAACGGCCCCGCCCACGCTCCCGCAGCTGGAACCCGAGCGCAGCGCCGCGCTGGAGGGGAAATCAGCGTCAACAGCGGCAGCAGCAGCAGCAGCAGCGATTCGCACCCCGGAGGCGCAACAACGGGCCGAACCGCTCCGAGTACCAGCAGTCTGATGACCCGCTCTTCACAGTCAAGGTCAGAGCTTTACACAGACTGCTGAAGGCTATGCATCACCTGGCCAACGTGGCGTGGGATGACCGCAATCCGCCTGCCATCCAGCGGATTGCGGATAACCTGGCTGCCACCATCAAGCCGGCCCTCCCCAGCCCCAAAACGATGGACCTCATTGATGGGAATGCCAGAGAGTGGGCGTGGAACACCATCCTCATCCTCCGGCAGCACTATGAGGATGTGCTCGAGGCTGAGAAGCGGTCCCTCCTGAGCCTCGGCGGCGACCTTCTGGCTCCTCTTGAGGTGGCGGTCAAGTGGGCTAGACGCAACCTGGGCAGGAGGTTCGACCCAGAAACCGCTGATGAGGTCCAGACTTACCTGGCGATGAGTGAAGATGAGGAAGCCTCTTCATCCTCCTCTGCCTCCTCTCGCTCCTCCGACTCTCCTCCACGTCCCTGCCCGCCGGCAGCTCCTCCGTCCCCACGCTCATCTGAAAGCGACGCAGAGCAGGAAGACCAGGCTGTCAACACGGCGGAGAACCTGCAGGACCCTTCCCACCCCCCTCGACCACACTCAAGAACCTCACCTCCTGCTGTGCCCCCTCCCTCTGCATCCCCCCGCCCCGTCATGGCCTCCGCAGCCACCATGACGGATCCTCTTCACGGCGGGTGGACACCTCCGGGCTCAGATGTTGAGGACAGCAGAAGAACGTCGCCCCCCACTCTACCTGCTGAGATCATCGCTCCACTCCCTCAGCGTCAGCAGAGATCCTCCAGCTCTTCCGGACGACCACCTCTGCATCTCAGACGGCTCCTCCGGCGACCCCTCCAGCTGCTCCTCCTCCTCCTCCTTCAGCTGCTCCTCCGGCAGCTCCTCCCTCCTCTTCTCCTCCCTCAGGGGGAAGGGCAGCAGATTCTGCCACTGATGAGGTGCTCAGCGGCATCTCTGACCTCATCCAGGAGGAGGTGAGCAGACATCGGTCTGCAAGAGTGATCCCGCCTTCTCCCTCCCAGACCTCCAGAGCCACACGACCCTCGCTGAGGCCGAGGATGGCCCCCCTCTGCCGCCGACTACAGATCAGCACGCAGCGGAGACTCACCTTCAGCAGCAGGGTGACGACACCGGCTCCAGCTACGTCCTCCGGCACCAGGGGGCCCACCGCTCCTACACAGGCACAGATCACGGTTGCGGCTAGACAGGTGGGGAGCCTCAACAAAACCAGGAACTGGTCACTTGACCTCAACAAAAAATATGTCATCCTGGGTGACTCAAATGTGGCCAAGTTTCCGGCCTGGAATAACCCCAACCTGCAGGTGGACAGCTTCCCTGGTGCCAAGTGGAGGCACCTCACCCACCTGTTCGACAAGGCACCTGTCTTCGCTGACGTGGAGCGGCTCATCATCTCTCTGGGCATCAACAACAGGGCCCAGAGGGACAAAACGTCGGCTGTGAAGGAGATGAGAGCAGCGCTGAGAGCAGCCAGGGTAAAGTGCCCGAATGCTGAGATTTTTGTCCCTGCGATAAATTTCTCGCCGGCACTACCGTCCGTGAACAGGTAACTCTCACTCACCTGAACATGCACATCACACAGCTGAACCGCTGCATCCCGGCACTGGAGAGGCGGGCCTTCACAGTGGCTAGAGATAACGTCCACTGGACCAGGGCCACCGCTGCTCGCATGCAGAGCCACTGGAGCGAGTGGCTAAAATAGATTGCCCTAAGAGCCTGCAAAGGCAGGATGGGCACTCTCAGCTTGTAAATAAGAATATATGTAATCTTTCTAAAACATTTACACTTACTGATGCACAGTGTTCCCTTTTAAATAAAGGTTTGACTTTTATTCCCACTCAGGGTAATAATTTTTTAAAGAATGTGAAAATGCAAATGAGGTATGACCTGCAAAAATACCATAGAAGGATAAAATTGGCCATCTACTACAAAGATGATGTTGGTAAAAATGTAAATAATGAGAACTTACCTTTCATGCCTGAATCCGACTGGTCTCCTCCAATCGCTTCTCTTCCTCCTGAGGTGGACAAATTAATTTCAAAGGACCTAAACTATTTGGATTATGATTTTAAATTTAATAAAACTACACCTAACCTAACTTTGAATGAGAGAAAAGCTTTAAAGGAACTAATGATCAATAAAAACATCATTATAAAACCTGCTGACAAAGGAAGCTCTATTGTCATTCTGGACAGAGAGCAGTACCTGTGGGAGGGATACAAACAATTATATAATGAAACCTATTATAAAAAATTAGATGCTCCAATTTATCCTGATACCCCCCCTAATATCCAAAATTTTAGAAAATCTTCATAAAAAGAAATTTATTAACGCTAAACAAAAAACTTACCTGCGTGGTTCTCCTGAACCAAGGGCCAGGCGGTTTTACCTGCTCCCTAAGATCCATAAAGAGCCCGAAAAATGGAGCAAACCGTTCGAAATCCCTCCTGGTAGGCCCATTGTCTCCGATTGTGGGAGTGAGACCTACCAAACAGCAGAATTTATTGATCATTATTTGTATCCTCTATCAATTCGGCACCAAAGTTACATCAAAGACACATATGATTTTGTGGAAAAAGTCAAATTAATTTCTCTACCTCAGGACTCTATTTTATTTACAATTGACATAGACAGTTTGTACACAAATATTGATATAGATGAAGGAATTGGCTGCATTAAAAACATATTTTTGAAATACCCAGATTCGAGGAGGCCAGATCGAGAACTTATACAGTTGCTGGAAAAAATTTAAAACGCAACGATTTTGTGTTTGATGGCCAATTTTTCCTGCAGGTCAAGGGCACGGCCATGGGCAAAAAGTTTGCACCGGCCTATGCAAACATTTTTATGGCCGAGTGGGAAGCGGGTGCCCTTAATACGTGCAGAAGGGCACCTCTGCACTATTATCGGTACCTGGATGACATCTGGGGGGTCTGGACCCATTCTGAAGCCGAATTTCAGGAATTCCTCCAGCACCTAAATACACATAATCCATCCATTACAGTAAAGTCCACTACCAGCGTTAAAGCGGTCGACTTCCTGGACACCACCACATATAAAGGACAAAATTTTGACACGACACACAAATTGGACATTAAAGTTTTTTTCAAACCTACAGATACACATGCTCTATTATTTAAGACCAGCTACCATCCGAGGCACACGTATGCTGGTCTTATAAAATCACAACTCCTCAGATTCCATAGAATTTGCTCACAGAAAACAGACTTTGAGGAGGCAACTAGGATTCTGTTTTCTGCTTTAAGTAAGAGAGGATATTCCAGATCTTTCCTGAGAGCATGCAGGAAGAACTTCCTTGAGTCCAGACCCCCGATTCATCACCTATGATCCCCCTGATCACGACATTCTCCTCCTCAGCCGGACAATTTGTGCATAACATCAAGCAGAATTTCACTAAATTCCAATCTGAAACGTCTTTGCTACAAAATCACAGAATAATTGCGGCCTACAAAAGAAACAAGAACCTGAGGGATTTCCTCGTCCGTGCTGAGGTTCGACCTTTGAATGCACCAAAGGTCAGAGGTCAGGGTGGATTCTTCAAGCAGCTGCACTGGGTACAAAACAGATTTAAAAACACAATTTTCAAATTAGACCCATCAGGAAACCCCAAATCAAAAAATTGTGTTTATTTAATTACCTGCCAAATTTGTAAGATCCAGTATGTGGGTGAGACGGGTAACAGCCTCCTTACTCGTTTCACCAACATAGATATAACATTCAAAAACTAAAAAAGACTCACGTACCCTTAGTGCAGCACTTCATCCGCCATGGCTGGGATGCACTTTCAGCCTCGGTGCTGGAGTGCGACCCAGCCTGGTCTTCAGCCCAGAGGAGAAGGGCTGAAAGATTATGGATCCAAAAGCTGGAGACTCGGATCCCTAGGGGTCTGAACGAGAGATAGGCCTCGCGTAGAGGCTCCCAGCAGAACGTGCCCGTGCACACAGGGGCCGGGGAAGAGGGTGAGGGGGAGAAGGAAGGGGGTTAAACTTGTTTGACCTCTGACCTTTGACCCTGAACCCAAACCCTGACCCCAACCCAAACCCCAATCCTAACCCTAACCCTAACCCTACCCTAACCCTAACCCTAACCCTAACCCTAACCTAACCCTAACCCTAACCCTAACCCTAACCCTAACCCTAACCCTAACCCTAACCCTAACCCTTACCCTAACCCTAACCCTTACCCTAACCCTAACCCTAACCCTAACCCTTACCCTAACCCTAACCCTAACCCTAACCCTAACCCTAACCCTAACCCTCCAAAACCCTAACCCTCCAAAACCCTAACCTCCAAAACCCTAAAGTCCAAAACCCTAAAGTCCAAAACCCTAAAGTCCAAAACCCTAAAGTCCAAAACCCTAAAGTCCAAAACCCTAAAGTCCAAAACCCTAAAGTCCAAAACCCTAAAGTCCAAAACCCTAAAGTCCAAAACCCTAAAGTCCAAAACCCTAAAGTCCAAAACCCTAAAGTCCAAAACCCTAAAGTCCAAAACCCTAAAGTCCAAAACCCTAAAGTCCAAAACCCTAAAGTCCAAAACCCTAAAGTCCAAAACCCTAAAGTCCAAAACCCTAAAGTCCAAAACCCTAAAGTCCAAAACCCTAAAGTCCAAAACCCTAAAGTCCAAAACCCTAAAGTCCAAAACCCTAAAGTCCAAAACCCTAAAGTCCAAAACCCTAAAGTCCAAAACCCTAAAGTCCAAAACCCTAAAGTCCAAAACCCTAAAGTCCAAAACCCTAAAGTCCAAAACCCTAAAGTCCAAAACCCTAAAGTCCAAAACCCTAAAGTCCAAAACCCTAAAGTCCAAAACCCTAAAGTCCAAAACCCTAAAGTCCAAAACCCTAAAGTCCAAAACCCTAAAGTCCAAAACCCTAAAGTCCAAAACCCTAAAGTCCAAAACCCTAAAGTCCAAAACCCTAAAGTCCAAAACCCTAAAGTCCAAAACCCTAAAGTCCAAAACCTAAAGTCCAAAACCCTAAAGTCCAAAACCCTAAAGTCCAAAACCCTAAAGTCCAAAACCCTAAAGTCCAAAACCCTAAAGTCCAAAACCCTAAAGTCCAAAACCCTAAAGTCCAAAACCCTAAAGTCCAAAACCCTAAAGTCCAAAACCCTAAAGTCCAAAACCCTAAAGAAAGGTTTTTCCAGGCCCTCCTATTCCTTAGGAATTGTTAAGTTGAATGTATAAATTCATTTAGAAATCTTAAGTTTCTAAATGAATTTATACATTCCACATTTTACATATAACCAATAATTTACATTTCTGTAGAGTTGAATATTAACATTTTATAAATCTCTATACCCACTTGTCTTAACATTTAAGTCTAGCCATTTCATTTAGAAGTTCATAGAAATTTAACTTAACTTCCTATGAACAGGAATCCACATTTGGTATGTACTCCACAATGCAAAATTCTACATGTAATTTTATTGTCCTGCAAGGTTACAGCTAAAACTGCTAGAGGCAATTTGGCTAAGGTAAGAAAAGCACTTGATCCTAAATACTTTCTGTTGGGGGGGAAGGGAAAAAATTCAGTAAATCTTTTTTTCAGATTGGTGCATAAGTTCTATATATTTTTAAAGTTTAAAGATGCTAAAATATTATAAATTGCTGCCATTGTAAATGGTTACTTTCTGTCAGACCTTTCAAACTGACCTCTCAATTTAAAACAACTTTAAATTGAACTCCAAACTTAAAATTGAACTCCAAATTTAATATTTGAACTCTACTAAATAGTAAATGTAACTTTTTATTTAAAAATCTACAAATATTTTTACTAGGTTTTTCCAGAGCACTTCTCTTTAAAGAGATGGAGCTACTGGGGTTAAATAGTGACCAAAAAATGAACATTGAAGGGGCCAGTTAGAGATTTAGGATTATCCAATAGTTGGCAAAATGTTCCGCAAAGATCTGTGTGGCACTAAGAGCATCATGCTGTTTTTACATGGAAGCAGCTAAAAATGTGTTGGCTGAGCTTGATAACTGACTATTCAGAGTGAAAATTGGACCCTGACATTTTACTCCAACAGAAAAAGTGTCCATTGAAGGCAAGATGCCAATATGTAAAAGGTGGAAAACTTCAACAATCCAATGCACAGTTAAAGGGTATCACCAAAAATTAGGTGCATTTTCTCTTCTAACTGGCAGATAACAATTGTTACAAGGCTGTTTACACAAATATAAGTGGAAAGTTATGGGAAACCAAACCATCCAAAACATTTTAAATAGGTTTGGAGTGAATAAAATGAAATGTCAATATATTCAAAGATTGAAATTAACTGTTTAGAACAGCAGCAATGAAATTGGCTTACAGAAATGTTACCATTTAGGGAGATGCATTTTACCCCACCCGTTAGCAGTACTTTGAGTAGGCCACATTGCTGAAAGAGTTACAGCTATACTGTGTATCGTTTTGTAGTTCAGAAATAGTCCTAATTTGAACAGAAACTAAAGAGTTTTGGATTTCATTAATGAATTGTGAAACTTGTCTGACATTTAAAATGAATCTCTTGATATGTAAATTTTTCTCACCCACTACATCATGTCAAAAGATTTTTATTTCAGCTGATTTGGAACTAACCCTGCAATAATATTAGATGTTATGCTAGAGCTCAGATCATAGGAAGTTAACAGTATTGCCTTTAAGCTGAAGATTTTCTGAAATTAAAATTCTTCTGCATTTCTAAGCTGTAGGACTGAATAGAGAATACCAGCTGGAGTGCATGTTGCTGTGTGTGAGGCTATTCCTCATAGAAGACTGGACTGCATTTAAGACTCCTGAGTCCTAGAGTCACCTTTCCCACGTGCTGTTCCTATAGGCGGAACCTGGGAAGGCTGATACGTACCGCGCCCCTGGTTTTAAAAACACACTGTCCGTTAACACCGCAAGGTGGAACCAGCATGCCCAGGAAGCAGAAGAGTTCTCCGTTGATTCTCTACTGGTCTGTTGAAGACTGGCAGCCTGCAAGTTTACTGACTGACCTTAGCTTCCCAGTGCAGAGTGAATTGCACACCAGTAGATCTCCACCAGGTTGTTGCAGTTGTGTTCCCCAGAAGGATGAGCAAAAGCAGCAATAGCAAGGTGTTGCTATCCAATCATCCTCCCAGGGAAGAAGAACCTGAACACCAGCTGCAGTAAGCTGCTGCCTTCAAGGTCTCCAGAGACCTGCTGAGATTAAAACCACCACCCCTGAAATGAGAGGAAAGAGCAATTCTAGTGCCATCATACACCGCAAGACCCCTAGAAAGCTCAGTAACAGCAAAGGGTCATGACCACATTCACAAAGTGAAGAGACTTACCCAAATCTGCCACAGTAGGATCCATCTTAGCAGGCAGCAGTTCCACTCTGAACACCTCATTGTGACTCATGGTGCAGATTTCCTAAATGTTTTAGCTCCTTCGAAAACATCTAGTTTAACAGAGGAGCCCATGCTAATCACAACACTATATGATTTTTTAGGGATTGCAGAAAAAACAGCAAAACTAGAAGCTAAAATATGAAGCCCCACAATGCAATGCATTCTGGGTTCTTCTAAAGTCCATTTCTGATGTTCAGAACAGTATTAATACATATTTCTGCCCCTAGCAGGATCTCAGCGATGAAGTTAGAAGCTGAGCTGTGATTTTTGTCTTGAAAACGCAGTTTGAAGAGAAAAAAAATGAAACATGGTTAAAATATAAGACTATAAAAACCAAATTCAAGCCTTCAGAGCAGCTTTAACATGAAACTCCATCATCCAACAGAGGGACTGAGATGGCATTTTAAAACTGAGCTGAGTTCAGTCCAAAAAAGAGAGTTTAAAAAGTAAAAGGCCAGAAAATCAGTTTGAAAATTGACTTTAAAGCAAATTCCTGTTGAGTATAACAGCATCAAGGCTAAACTTCATCCAACAGAAACTCAGAGATGACTTTTTAAAGCTGAGCTGATTTATTTAAAAATTGAGCTCAAAAACAAGTAAAAATGTATTGAAATATGATTAAGTTGAAGCAACTGAGGATGAGTTTCAGCTCGATAGGAAATTCCTCGCCAGACTTTGATTAGGTTGAAAAATTCATGTAGCTGCCATAGTTCCTCCTTTCATGTAGCTATGGCAGCTTCATGAAAGGAGCAGGCCAGGGCCACCAAACATGGTGGGAACCTGCAGAGGCTTGTAGGGAGTATAGAAACCAAGCTTGATCTAATGAGGTTCACCTCTTGTTATGTTCAGAGAACCTTAGATACTCTCTTTTATTATAAGATCATCAAACAAATAGGTTTATAACAAATGCACTGCTTGCAAATTAAATACATTTCATTTGGTTAACAAATGCCCTATTTGTAAAGTAGTCACAATTTATTTTATTGTACAAAAATGACCACACTGAAATGAAGAAGTCTATGCTGTCCTACTAAAATCATAGCTGAAAAATAGTGAAAACCCAATTAAATCAAATTGAAAGATAGGGGAGGAATAATATTGAGGAAAACACAAATATTAGTAAATATGCCTAAGTGCTCCCAAAAAACCAACCTCAAACAAAAATCCCTAGTAAATACAACAAAACAATAAATTCCCCTTCCACTAGTCTCTCCAAGCTAAATAACCCAGAGAGAGCAGGTCCCTTTAAAATGAGCCAGAGGACTAAAAAACTTTTCCACCCGTTTTCTTTTCCCAGTGGTTTGTTATCTGATGCTTGACTTATTGCTCACTAGTGACATCTGCTGTTGCACTGAAATAACAGCATCAAATGTCAGCTAATGTTTCTGTTGTCATAGAAACCATCTTGATAGTATCAACAGTCGCTTCGTAAGATCTCACTGCTAAGAGATGCTAAACCTTCAGTCAGTTGTGATGACAGGCTTTGTCCTGCAGGGGAGACAAATCAGAAAGCTGAGCTGAATCACACCAAGGGATGCTGGGAGGAGAGGAAGAGGAGGAAGAAGAGGAAGAGGAGGCGATGATGTAAGCAGAAGCTGCAGAGATGCTAGCAGCCGAGTGACAGAGGAACCCAAAGTGACGGAGCCCACCAGCTTCTACAGTCTGGCAGAGAGGCAGCAGCACACACACCCTGACACACACACACTCACCTCAATACACACACACTGTAAGCTGCAGTGGAGCTAGCTTCTGATAGCCTTATAGCATGCTGCACAGGAGGCTGATCAGCAAAAACGATGAGGCGAACGAAGCTTCCTGCTGCTTTCTGCTGCTGACGCTGATCCTGTTCCCACAGAAACAATCAACCTGTCACTGTCCTTCATCACACAGAAGGATCAGGAAGTCTCTGCAGAGTACAAATAAAATACTTGGGAGGTAGGGTTAGGGTGCGGCGGCCCGTGCGTACCTTCAATTCCCTATTCAAACTGTCCCGTGCACGGGGCGAGGGCAGTTGTGGAGACAGATTATTGTCCTAAAAAAACCCAGCGCCTCTGGACGAGCGGGCTCCGTCTTCACGCCAGAGGTCACACCTGAGATCTGCCCCCAGTGGGGTCTTGGTTAGTGAGGACAGGACTCAGTGTCAGCATTAGTTGCTTAACGACTTAGCTTTTAGCCTTATTGTTCCACTCTTCTCACCTGTATCCCTTCAGTTTAGACTGACTGGAGTAGAGGGGGACAGAGCTGCAGCCCGATCCGGCGGTTTCCCCTATGCTCTGTCTTTCCTCGACCTTCTTTCAGTGGGGGGTGGGGGTGAATCTTTTTTAATTTGTATTTTTTTACTTTTTGATACCTTTTCATTGTTGTTATCTTTTTCTTTTTATATTTGACATTGCCCTTCCTGCACTTTTTAACATTATAGTCTTACATTTAGTCTTTATTATGGACTTAAGTTAATAAACATAGCTTTGTTTCATGTTTTTAATTTGAAAAGGGTGTATTTATACTTTTTTCACTAATTACATTATTTTATTTATTTAATTAACTTTGCAATTAATAGGAGTAGTCAGCTTAGACTTTTTCAGGTTTTCTTTGTAAGACAGTCATGGTCACACATCCACATCGATAGCTTTCTCATCTCCTTGGGCACGACCAGTGGACGGGGAAGTTGTGGACGGCGTGCGGCGGCCCGTGCATTACCTTAAACTCCCCAGTTTCAACTGCCCAGTCGACGGACGAGGTGGGGGGAGTTGTCGAGAAAGTTTTTACTCACCTATTCTGTGTTAGTTATAGCTCAATGTTGATAACAATTCAGTGAGGTGAGTGTAACAGAGTAAAAAATGCATTTTGTTGAATTACAACTTTACACTATTATTTATTTATTTATCTATATATTTATTAATTTAAAATAGATATTTTAGGTCAAGTTTTCTGTTATTCTTGTGTACTTAACTTTTTCTCCCTCACATCACCATTAAGCTTTGTGAGGGTAGGTTACGTTGTAATAAGTTGCTGATTGTCAGGTGTTGGCGCTAGGCTGGGTGGGCAACCTTTTTCTTTTCCACCAGATGGAGCCAGAGGTTGGCAGTCGTTGGAGGGTGGATCCTGCGCACCTGTGCGTAATCGATATCCATCACCGCCAGCATAAGAAGAGCGGGCGGTCGGTTCTCCAGCGCTTGAGTGTTAACCTCCAATGGTACTCAGAGCCCCCACTGAACCTAATGTCGGTATCTTTTGCACGAGTTTCAAGCAAGCCTGAGATAACTTCTGACATATTTCCTCACAGGGTTTCCAGCACTGGAGAAGCACTTCCTGAGACCTTCAAGTCTGACTCGAGAACCGCCGAGAATGGCCGAAACCCGCTCTCTTCCTGCCCGCCCTCCAACGACTAATCCATCAGCCACCAACCACTGGATCCGGACCGGACCCCTCCTCCAGTCAGACACCCCCCCTTCCCAGCAGAGACTTCATACTCACCAGTAAGCCTGTTCCTGAACCCTGTTGGTTATCAGTATTCTTACACTTACCACATCTTTCCCTGTATTTAGGGCAGAGACGACCCTAACCCAAGGTCCCCCTCAGAGACACATCACAGACTCTTTATTATTTTTTGATCCAATACATTTTATTCATTTACCAAATTGCATCTCCTTGTTTATGCGTCTGCATGTGGGTCAAGCGTGTAGCTTCAACCATGACACTGATATTTTACAAATATTTCCTCTTTTGAAATGTATGTTCTAAAATATTACTATAATACTTTATTTATTTTTAATGGATATTTTATTAAAGCCATAGAAGACAACTACATAAAACCAGAAGACATCTGATTTATGTCTTTCTTTATTGTCTTCTACAGATTAAACAAAGTTTTTGCTCTCAGTGAATAAAAGCCCATTTGAAAACGACTATTTACTGAGCAATTCTAATGGTGAAATTAGGTTAATGATCTAAAGTTCATATACTGTTTGTCAAACATTCTTTAGTTGCCACTAATATTCAGAAAATATCTGCTGTGTGAAAGACAAGTTGTTACAGGATAATAGGTAACTTGTGACCTTTGAATTTCTCAATAAAAGCAAATTAATCATTGACTAGTTTCACATAGTTGCATTTACCAAGTTTGTCAGTTGAACAAAGCAGGTTTTTACTTCGACAGAAGTAGTGATACAACAAAGAAAGGAGCTACATCTACTGGAAAACTCAACATGGCAGCGAGTACAGCTAAAGGTCTGAACATTTCTTTTTCCAATTGTATTATTAACTTTTTTTTATTACACAGCAATCCTAAACAATGACTCATAACTCTTTAACTGCATTGGATTTGCATGATTATGTTCATGTGTAATACACACTGCAGTAATTGTTCAGGGAGAGTTACTCTGGTGCAAAAATTTGCAGACTATAATATAATAGCCTATTTTAAATATATTGTATTTTTCTGAAGTACATTTTTAGTATGCTATCAAGTGGGTATACTTATGAAGATCATTTTACACAAGTGTAAAATAAATACTTTCTTAAAAACCGTAACCCTAACCCTCTAAAAATTAGACTAATTATATTTCAAGGAAACACTAGTTGTTGACATACATGCTACTTTATGCTAACAAAGTATGCCTTACTAGGTGCATTAATAGTATGTTACTATTTAGATAAATAGGAAAGAAAAAAAAAAAAAAACAACAATCCCTATGGTGGTACTTACTGTAATGTTGTTTAATAAAGTCATAAATATTTTGTTCATGCCTCAAAACATAAATGTTGACAGTTTAGTGACAGAGGTTCTAGTGAAACGTTACTTGTTCTTTACACTAAATTTAGAAGGTAATTCAGTTTTAAATCTCTCCTAATATGATCTGTTTTTCTCAGTTCTTTAACTACAACACAGAAGCTATCTTACCGAATTTCATTTTCATTAAGAATCAGCAGGTGTAGCCAATCGATCAATGAATGTTTTCACCAATAAGCTTGTGCACAACCAAAGTAACTGATCACTGAGTGACTTGGCAACAGTTAACCTCACATAAGAAGCAATGTCCCTCTATAGGCGCAGCAAATGAAGCTGAAATCAAAGCAACATGGAGAGAAATTTAGGGGTGCCAAAGAATGTGTAACAGCTCTAAATACTGTGAGAGCTACACTAAAGAAGCAACCCAGGAAAATAAAAACGTTGTTCTCTAAAGCTTATTGTATATATATATATATATATATATATATATCAATGTTTCAGTTATAACAAGTAAAAAGTAAAGTTAATTTCTTTTTTCTTTTAATATACAGCCTGGAATTCCATTGGATTTACCACAGACGCTCCCCCAAGCCACAGTCTCAGTGTGGATGCTGCAGACATTGCTGTTGTTGTTATTTACTTTATTGTAGTCATGGTGATTGGAATCTGGGTAAGATGAGCCACAGAACATTAATACACATAAAAATGTTTTTTTTTTTATCTATTTTTTGTACATGTCTAATGTTGTAATGGTTTTAATGGTTTTGTTGTTGAGATAACATTCAGACTTTAAAATCTTCCAGTTTTCACATGAAAACAAATTCTATTGTGCTCACAAGTGTTCAGGTTTAATTCTTCTTCATTCTATAACATATAGTTCAAACAAATTTTGATGATATAACAAAGGTGGATTAGTATTCAGATACTAAAATGAATCCCAAATTTATTTAATGTACATAGTATGTCAGTATATTATTTCTATGTGCTGAACTGTGTATTCACTCCCGACACTATTGTTCCAGTTTAAATGGATCAGAGTCGGTCAGAATTTTTTGTGCAGATGTATATACATAGAAAAAAACCCTGGTGCCGACCAACAACTGGACTGAAACCCACTGTTTGAGGTGATGTTGGTCTGCTTTCAAACAAATTCTTGTCTACACATAGAGCTCACAACACAAAATCTGGAGTGAGTGATTCTTAGCATTAAAAATGCACTTTTAAGCTTATTTTTTTCTGGGTGTGTGTTGTGTCACGCCTCCATCATTTATAGGAGCACTGATTATGCATTTCTTCTATGAATGACATGCATTGTGTAAGCAAACCACAAAAGACTCTGAGTGTGAAGACACCCTAAGTGAGGGATTAAATTTGGTATTGTTATCATTTGGTATCAATAGTGATTTTGGATCTAAACTAAGATGATTGAAGTATTTCTTTTTTATTATTATTAAAGTTTTTATTATTTTTCAGAACACAATACAAATAATCAACCCTTCCCAGCCCCAACCCATAATCCCACATTGAGAACTTAAGAACAAAAAAAAAAAGAAAAAAAAAGAGAAAAGGGCAGCCAGGTCTGCACACATCAAATCAATAAAATTTTCACGGAAAATTGACATATAAAGGCATCCTCGGTATGAGCATTGTCAACCCTACAACCAAAGGTTTATAAGTAGTGCTTTCACAACAGCAGATCCTCTAAGGGGTTTACTTGTCCCGATATTGCAAGAAAGAAAGTTGTTCCAGGATTTCTTTAAGTTTTCTAAATAATCATTTAGCTTAGCCAGCATTCGTTCATATGACACTATTTCAAGCATCAATTCCAACCAACTTTGAGATTTAAGTATTTCTATAACTCTGTGTCTAGTTCAGCAACAGCTGCTTAGGGTCCAAACTTCGTTGGTGTTGTAGTGTAGTGTTGTAGCTCCATTTGCATTTCTAGTAGTAACAGCTCCATTAGTACTGTTTGTCTTTGACGTTTCTCCCAGCGTCTGTAGCGCAGTGTCTGCTGTGCCGTTTAGGGGCGGTGATAACAGCCCCAACAACACCGGACCTCAGTTCTTGGGTTTTGATCTCAGTAATAAAATTGAGCCTACTCTGACTAGCAGTTAGTATTAGCCTCCATGGAGCCAAGACACATCAGAGAGGCAAGACAGTATTTTTTCATAACTTTCCCACAGAAAGCTGATTTCAGAAATTTGCTGTGAATGAAACATAACAATGGATTTAAAAATGTAATTTACAAGAGAAAGGCAGAGGGGTAGCTAAAAATCTACAAGGTACCAAGCTTCAGAAATAAGCTTAAGGTCTCAATGATTTCAGTATAGCTCCTGTTAGCATCTCATAGAGTATCCAGCTCTGCCTGTCTCTTCAAGGCATTTACTTTTAACTGGTTAAGGTAATGATTAGAGCCTTTTTTAGTTCTGCTGGTATAAAAGATTCAAAGAGTTGTGGAGAAAGATCTAGGACTCTTGTACTGCGCTATCTTTCTTTCATGTGGGAAATTATCCAGAGTCCTCTCAATTTTTATTTTTATTTTGTTAAATTACAGCCAATAGTGACAAAGTATGGGATTTTCTAAAAGTACACTAGTCAAATGCAATATGATAAACAACAACTCAGGAAAAGCTAGCCTACCTATGTTTCCTTTGTAGATTCTAGTACACAATGGGGTTCTTTAAGTTTTCTAAATCATCATTTAGCTTAGCCAGCATTCGTTCATATGACACTATTTCAAGCATCAATTCCAACCAACTTTTGAGATTTAAGTATTTCTATAACTCTGTGTCTAGTTCAGCAACAGCTGCTTAGGGTCCAAACTTCGTTTGGTGTTGTAGTGTAGTGTTGTAGCTCCATTTGCATTTCTAGTAGTAACAGCTCCATTAGTACTGTTTGTCTTTGACGTTTCTCCCAGCGTCTGTAGCGCAGTGTCTGCTGTGCCGTTTAGGGGCGGTGATAACAGCCCCAACAACACCGGACCTCAGTTCTTGGGTTTTGATCTCAGTAATAAAATTGAGCCTACTCTGACTAGCAGTTAGTATTAGCCTCCATGGAGCCAAGACACATCAGAGAGGCAAGACAGTATTTTTTCATAACTTTCCCACAGAAAGCTGATTTCAGAAATTTGCTGTGAATGAAACATAACGATGGATTTAAAAATGTAATTTACAAGAGAAAGGCAGAGGGGTAGCTAAAAATCTACAAGGTACCAAGCTTCAGAAATAAGCTTAAGGTCTCAATGATTTCAGTATAGCTCCTGTTAGCATCTCATAGAGTATCCAGCTCTGCCTGTCTCTTCAAGGCATTTACTTTTAACTGGTTAAGGTAATGATTAGAGCCTTTTTTAGTTCTGCTGGTATAAAAGATTCAAAGAGTTGTGGAGAAAGATCTAGGACTCTTGTACTGCGCTATCTTTCTTTCATGTGGGAAATTATCCAGAGTCCTCTCAATTTTTATTTTTATTTTGTTAAATTACAGCCAATAGTGACAAAGTATGGGATTTTCTAAAAGTACACTAGTCAAATGCAATATGATAAACAACAACTCAGGAAAAGCTAGCCTACCTATGTTTCCTTTGTAGATTCTAGTACACAATGGACCATTATGCATCATCAACCCATTGGTGAAAAAATAGCGACCTCCATAGGCGAAAAATGTAACAAAAGATGCCAATTTTTAATTATGAGTTTTAGCATATCACAAACAGCAATTTTTTAGGCAATATGAACATTGCAACATATTTAGGCCAACATGTTAAACTAATCCTGTATCCTTTCAAATGTGACTGAACATTCAGGTTATTCATCTGACCTAAATGTCACTGATATTCAATAAATGTCACTGATATTCAATAAATGTCACTGATATTCAATAAATGTCTCTATTCTGTGTAAGTTGGCAAAACACTGAGAACACTCTCCATGTGTGACATTATTACGCCCTCTACTGTGTATGCGGTACACTTTCAGGTTGTTTGCAGTTTACATTGGAAATCGCATACAAGTTGCATATATTTGGAAATATGAAGGGCCATGGCACAAAAAAATCTGTTTTGACAAAAAAATTGGAATTTTGTCACTTCAGGCTGCAGTGTGAACATAGGCTATTTTCTCTCCATATCACAGAGAGATATGGAGAGAAGCCCCGTCACAACACACTTCCTGTCTGACCACTCTCAAATAAAGGCCACTATAGCTGGAAAATTTTATTACTAATCTAATGTACATCTTTTTGTTCAACAGTCATCAGTGCGAGCTAATCGGACCACTGTGGGGGATATTTTTTGGCTGGTCGTTCCATGACATGGTGGCCAGTAAGTACAAACATTTTAATGCAGAGGTAGTAAGTGTTTATGTTCCTGCTCTGCTTATGATAATAATGCAAGTATTATTTTCACATTTCCTACAAACTTGGTACATTTTGCTTCAGACTTCTGTGGAACCTCTGGAGATGATGGTACAAAAAGAATTTTACATAAAATCTATGGAGATGTGGAAAACCTGACCATCCTCTTCATAAGACTGTCTTAGAAAAACAAAGTGTCTTCAGTCAGAGGCTTCTACTAATTTGCTGTAATACAGACTGCTACACAAGATCCTTCCCGCCCACAGCAATTGCCATCTACAATAACTCTTTGAAGAGTCTTGAATAAATCTTAGTCACAATTAATTTACAATTGGCATCAAAAAAATATTTTGGAATTTGAAAAACTGAGAAATCATAGATAACAGTGCCTAGAAAATGCAAACTTACTCATTTATTAACAGCACATAAAAGAAAATGCTTATCAATCAATCAATCAAATTTTCTTTGTGTAGCCCTGTGGTAAACTGAGGTTACTGTAATGACTGTATGTTGAGGTTAATAGAAATCTTACATAGTTCAAGACAAGATTTATTGATTTATTATTAAAATAAAACATTTATTTTATTAAAATAAATGTTTATTAAAAGTAAACATTTATTTACTAATGCATAACATTGGTGATAGCTATGGATTTTATATTCTTGTTTTTGAAAGAAATGCAGTATTTTCCTTTACTTTAATATTTAAATAATAGAAAGAGTAAAGGTAGCTATTAAGTAATTTGCTTACTTAGTAATTAAAACTGTATTATTTGTAAATCAACTACTTAAAAGCCTTGTCAGTGATTGTGCATGGAGAATGACAATCAATGATATATTTATCCTCCCTAAAAAACAAAAGAAAATCCACTTGATTGGACTGGCAACAAATATAATCAATTAAGCTTACTAAACTGTTCTTGTTCCTCTCTATTATGTGATTTTACTGACAGATTGGAGCCTCCCTGATGTCAAGTAACGTTGGCAGCGGTTTGTTCATTGGACTTGCAGGAACAGGAGCAGCTGGAGGCATTGCTGTGGGAGGATTTGAATGGAATGTAAGAAGTACAACTCAGAAAACAAAGTAAATAATCACATTAGTCTATTCAACAATCACATTATTAAAAAATGTAATTATCAAAACAAACTGATAGTTAATAGTTTTGTAGATGACTGTAGCAGGTAATAAGTGAGAAGAGTCTACTTAATAAATGGTCCACCAACCTCCTCGCTTGTAATGGCGAACCTGGAGGTTTAAACGGACCAGGCACTGAGCGAGAAAATGACCAGGGGAACCACAGTCAATGCATAGGTGGGCAGAGATGCGTCATTGCCGCTCCTCGGGAGTTAGCCGAGTTCACCACACCTGCATGGGTTCGGGCTCCTGAGGAGCTTGGGGAGGAGAGACTGCCGGAGTGGGAGTTATGCCTCTAAGGTGTTTGGCCAGTGGATTTCTCCGGCTCTTCTCCCTAGCACGAGAACAGACTCTTTTGTCGAGGCGGATAGATTGATTGATCAGGTCCTCAAGAGTCTCCAATTTTTCTAGCGTTGCGAGTTTATCTTTTAATGATTTGTTAAGAATGTTAAAGTATGCGCTTTTTTTTTGTTTTTGTTTTTTTGAAAATTGCCATACAACATGGAATCAAGAGAAGCCATGGGAAATATACAACAGTAATAAAGAGAAACATTCAAGAAAAATAACTGGTGTAAGTAAAGACTTTAGTCTTTATTCATTCATTTATAGTCACTTATATTGTAATATTTTTTTCTGTTTGAACTTATGTACACATACAACATAAACAAAAACCTTCAAATAGTATTTCCATCAGTTAAACAGAGTGTTGTTGAAATTCAATTGTTACATCCTTCTGAGACAGCAGGAGAGTATAAAAATGAACCAAAATGAAAAACATAAAATTAAATACAATTAAGCAAACTGTGAATTAGATTCTCGTTTTTCTCGTTAGACAACAGACATTTTCTCTCCAAGGAAGAACCCTTCTTTCATTTCTATTATATCTTCATTAATCAACTAATCTGCAACACTTTAGCTTTAGTCTGTAGCAACTTTTCAAGAACTAAACGTTTTTATGGCTTTATTGATGACTGTAATTATTTGGCCTTTCTGTTATTTTGATTGCTGTTAGGTTGCTGATTGCTTGAATAATTCCAGGTCATTGAGCATGTGAAATTGCAATCCTTTGAGAGAGGTCTTGTAATAATTTATGACCTTGAAACCATCCTTGAACAGTTTAATGAAGGTCAGAGAGTTTCCAGTGAGGGAGTTCAGTCAAGCTGTCATACACCCCCAATATACAATGCTCCTTCCCCCTTCCTTCTTTCTGATTAAGGTTTTTTCTGGTTTAACCTTCCCATCCATTTCCCATTTGCACCCTCTTCCAAGCATTTTTTTATCCTGTTTTTTTCTGTCACATTTTTTCTGTCTCTCTTTCTCCTCACCATCACCTCTTCCACAGAAACCAAATTCCCCAGTATCATTCCAGTCCTTTATTACCTTGTATAAACTGAGAGCTGTTTTCTTGTCTCGGAGGCCTGGGCATAAACCCCTTAAGATGGGGGATTTGCCTTTCGTAATAGCTACTAAAATACTAATGTCAATGAACTAGTAATAGTTGCATGTCTTTTCTGAGCCAGAATTGCTTGCAGGTCTGTTTTCCACATGACACAAAAACACAATATGCTTTTATGAACTTCAGGCAGTGAAACTGTCCATTCTGTTCAGAAAATAAGTTCAGTGCATATCATTTCTTTATGCCTGTGAAAGTGCCTTGCAATGAAGAAAAAATGAAGCTTCTCCTTTCCTTTGAGTTTTTATACCCTCTCCTCATTGTTGTGTATTGGGAGATGAAGAATGTGACTCCTCGAGCATTCAATTACCTCATGGAAGGTCCCATGCCTTCCTATATTCGGACAACTCCCTGGTCACTTCTACTTTGTTGTTTACTTTACTTCATTCTTCTTAACCTGTTCCTGCTTCCCCATTTTGACTTCCTTATTTGGAACACAGATTGAAGCATGCCTGGACATATCTGTGTTTCACCAACTGTAATTTTTACAACTATGTGATTGTATTCAGTTACATTTCTTCATCTTTTACAAAATCACCATAACCATAAAACACAATAATCTTTTAATACATTTCTTTATCCATAACTGATTTCAATAATTAGATTTGAATACTTTTTATTAACTTTTAATTTCATCATTTGTTCCTGTTGTAATTATTAACACTCATATGTAATCATTCAAATCAGAAATTACTTACTTCATAATCATCAGTACATTATATAGTAACGTTATATAATAAACTAAAATTCGCTTAAAAATTGTTTGAAAAAAACAACGACAAAAAAACTTGGTTGGTGTCAAGTATTTCTGGTTGTATATAGTACGTTATATACTGAGGTATATTTCTTACAGTCATTATCAAATCAACATACAAGATTACTTCAGTTTCTCAGGCCTTTATGATCTGTTTTCTGCGTGAACCTGGAAAGATCTCACCTCTTCTAGCCAGTTTTCACGACAAATAGCACCTCTTTGAAACAGATGGTTTGGTTTTATATCGGGACCGACAGCTGATTCCTGCTTCACAGAAGGCTAAGGTATTGTCAGATATGCATAAAGGACATCAAGGACTAACAAGATGCTGGGCATTCACTAGGATGGCAGTGTGGTGACCAGTCATCAGTGCTGAAATTAAACAGAAGTGTTATCATGCAACTTCTGCATTTATAACAAACCAACCCAGAGGCGACAACCTCTCCTTGCATCAACCCTACCAGAGGGTCCATGGCAGTGCATAGCTGCAGATCTGTGTGAATTTGAGAGATAGTATTATCTCTTTGTGGTCTACTATTGATCCAAAGATACAAAATGGCTCGCCTACCATCCATATCTAGCCATCATGTCATCAGTCAACTCAAGGGCATGTTTGTGCGGTGGGAAATTCCACTGGAATTGGTCAGTGATGATACAGTTTTCATCTAGGCCCTTTACCCTCAGGTGAACGGGGCTGCTAAATGCAGACTGCTGAATGCAGACTGTTAAAAACATCTTGAAGCAGCCTGACCCATGTCTTGCCCTGATGTGATACAGAACAACCCACCTCCAAGCCGGCTCACAGCCTGCTGATTACCGGATCAGCTGCAGTCACCGAGTTCCCCTGTGGTACCGACCAGTAGCTTTCCACCTGAAATCAATTCTGACTCCACGGCTGGAAGTCCAGTTCAGAGACAGTCATGCCCAGAGGTGGAGGGATCTATACTATTGAAAGGTTAACACGTTACATCCAGTGTAAGAGTAATCTGAATTCCTAGAGACACTTAGTAACTCCAAGCCCTCTACTTCATATGTTTTACTTCAAAACATTTCTAGGTTCAAAACCTAGAGTTCAAAAATGTATTAAGTTTACTCTACTTCTAAGTCTACGGATTGACAAGACATAATATTATTGCATGGTACATTTTTTTATTTATGTATAAAGATAATTTGGTTTAGTTAAAAACTTGTAAATTGACATTTGAAATGAATTAGTTAAGAAAAGTATTTACTTCATCAAAAAGAAAACTATATACCAATTACCACCTTTCATTCAATACAATGAAAGGGAGGGGCAGATGAGATTTTTTTTCTTTAGGTTTTTTTCTAATAGTTACGTTTAGTAAATTACACTGGAAGTCTTTACAAACTCACATGTTATAGTTGTTGGAGTAATAGATAGTCTACAAACAGTAAACAAAAGAGTTTTAGTTGTTTTTTTAATTTGTTTGATAGGAACAGTAACTATGGAGGGCAGAATAATCCCTACGTTGCTGCAGACTGAGGGCAGCCTACCCCTCACTTAAGTTTTTCTGCAAGATATCGATGAAATGTTAAGCATGTATGTTTTGCTACTGGAATGGGAAGATGTAGTGATATGTCAAAAATAAGCTTCTGTAGCCCAGGGTGACTTATGAGTATGCACTGTACATCCAGACACGATATATTTTTTTAAAAAAGAGCAAAGTTCTACAGACTGCATGAGTTGTCCATGTTTACATCTTCATAAAGATAGCCATCTATGACAAGGCTATGTCATAGATGGCATATCTATGTCAGATTAAGATGCCAATTTGAAGTCCTACTGTATGTCATGATGTTTGTTGGTGAAAAGTTGAACCCCAAAGTAGTAGCTGAGTTTGCAGATTTAATGGGAAAATTATGAAAATAAGAACAAAGTAAAAATTAGTAATGTTTCAAATAACTTATCTTTTACCTTTGGTATAGATTTGAGTTCATTGAATGCAGCAGTGATAAAACATTTCAAAATGATATTATCTTAATAGGCAGCATGGGTTCTGGTGGCTCTGGGTTGGATCTTTATTCCTGTCTACATCTCTGCTGCTGTGGTCACCATGCCTGAATACCTGGCTTTGCGTTTTGGAGGCCGTAGGATCCGCATATACATGTCTGTTTTATCCCTGATTCTCTACATCTTCACAAAAATATCAGTAAGGCACGGCTACTTACATTACAGATGCTCACATGGCTGATCTTTTGTCAGAAATTACAGTGCTGTAGTGTCTGATCTTATGTGTTTTTGCCAGACAGATATGTTTTCAGGGGCGTTGTTCATTCAGGTGTCACTGGGCTGGAATCTCTATCTGTCTACAGCTATATTGTTGTTGGTTACAGCTGCTTACACTGTGGCAGGTACACACACACACACACACACACACACACACACACACACACACACACACACACACACACACACACGCACGCACACACGCACACACACACACATACACGCACGCACACACACACACACATACACGCACGCACACACACACACACACATACACGCACACACACACACACACACACACACACACACACACACACACACACACACACACACACACACACACACACACACACAGATCAAGATCCCAATTTGAAGTCCTACCGTATGTCATGATGTTTGTTGGTGAAAAGTTGAACCCCAAAGTAGTAGCTGAGTTTGCAGATTTAATGGAAAATTATGAAAATAAGAACAAAACCAAATTCAAAAGGATCCCACCAAGAATCACAAGGAAACAGAAAAGCACAAAGAACTGACAGGAGTAGACATGAGGATCTAATGAATAATTGAAGAAAGTGAGAGGCTTAAATACTGGGAGGTAGAAAGCTAGATAAAAATTAGAACTAATGAGCCAATTGATTGCAGGTGAGAGTGGTGAGGGGCGGGGCAAAGGAAACTACATAGACATACAGGGGAACGCAAAAAAGTGAAGGACATAAGGGAGCTGAAAATAATTCTAAAATTAAGCTAAAAGAAAACAATGAAGTAGAAAAAGACAAAGATGAGGGGAACTATGAAAGAATTAAATCAGAAACAAGGTTGCTCTAAAAATAACTAAGGAACACAGAGCTAAAGCAACTAGGACTAAACAAAGAAATAATTTAAATAGAATCATGAAAGAAAAATGGACATAGATTCAGACACAATAGAAGAACTAAACCCAAAGCAGTGGTGCCCAAAGTGGGTCCCAGAGGATTAGCATCCTGCATGTTTTTGTCCTGTCCCTGATGGTAGGCCTTCTAATGAACCATCATTGGATCCAGGTGTGTTAAACTAGGAAGAGAACTAGAACATGAAGGAAGGAGGACCTCCAGGACCTGTAAACCTGGCAGGTAGTCCCGGAGTGGGATGGGAGTGAAGACGGTGGGAGTTCGACCGTTGAGCAGTGGAGCGGAATCTGAAGATGACAGAGCAGAATCAAAAACTTGCTGATATTGGGTGGCATAAAACTGGTTTGTGACTGGACTGCCATGGCATCTCAGCTTGACGATGATGGAGATGATGAGATGGATTTTGGTGATTGGACTCCAGTGCATGGTAGTAGAGGAACAGGAAGAGACCGAAAAGAAGATAATTTATCAGACACAAAGTAGTAAGCCTTGTGAAATAGTTTGGATGAAAATAAAGTAGCTTGTAAGAGAATAGTAGTTAGGGAGGAATCTAAACTAATTAAATTTTGGAAGGAGGATGAAGGTATTTGATTCAGTCCGTTAGCTCTGTCAAGAGAATTAAAAACGAAGTTTGGAGATCTGACATTTGCTAAAATAAAAAGGAAAACCATTGTAATTGTGGAGGGCAACACAGGGTGACTTATGGAGGATGTGAGGACAGAATAAAAGCAATAGAAATTGAAAAAGTTAATCAGTAATAATATAAAGTTACGCAGAAGTTGCAAAAAGAGTGAAGCCAAAAGATGTGATAAGGAAAGTTCAGCTGAATCCAACACCAGAACAAAGACAGAGTGAAACTGAAACTGTTTACAGTTGAAAAGATTCTTCTGTTCATTGTATATGAAATTAATTGTATAGATCAAATAAAGCACAAAACAGAGAAAATCCAAATGATTGTGAAAGGGGCAGAGAGGTTTTTTGGTATAGAGGACATATCTTGGGAGCACATAAATAAGAGTCTAGGGACAGAAGGACAGACAGGAGGACAGGAAGACAAAAACTGATCATCTTACAATGGAACTCTAGAAGCCTTATCGCAAATGGACAAGGATTTGCTAATTTAAAGAAGATCTAGATATTATATGTATTCAGAAAACTTGGCTTAAACTAAATCTTGATTTTGTTCTAAACTGATATGAAAGTGTTAGAAGAGACAGAGAGGGAGGATCTGGAAGAGGGTGTATAACATTCATAAAAAGGAAATTCAATTTAGACTATTGGCTAAAGGAAGAGAGTTAGAATATATTGTTACTCAAATTTGAACAGCAATTTAAAATAATCAAGTTCTATAATCAATGTAAAAGACTTTCAATAGATTTAATGCAGGAACTTGTTTATTTAGAGGGTAAAGTTATTTGGTGTGGGAACTTTAATGGCCGTAGCTCTTTATGGAGTCATCATTATGATCAAAATGGGTATATAATAGAAGAAATAATGGAGGTAAAAAAAATTGGTATGTATAAATTATGGAAGTGGAACCAGAATTAATTTTAGACATGATACAGTGTCAAAAATTGATTTAACATTAGTTTCAAATTCTATAGCAGGTGTTTGTTAATGGCAAGTAATCAATAAAACTATTGATATTAAGAAATATCTTAATCTTATATGGTTAAGATTTGGAAAGAGTTCATTTAAATTTCTTGAGATGTGATTTAATAAAAGAATGACACGGGGTGTGCACATTAAGAAATCGATACATGTAGGAAGATGTTAAATATAATGAGGTGTTTAGTGGAGCAGAGTGGATAGAAATTCATAAAAAGCAATTTATGCTGGGTTAATCAGGTAAATCTTGGACTATGGATATATAGTTCAGCAGCAGATACAAACCTCCAAAAGTTAAATATTTTCCAACATCAGGGTTTAATAATACTGGTGTTGTTAAAACATCTTCAACATTAGCATTACAGGTTGAGATGGGAGAAATGCTTCTAAAAGTTAGAAGGGATCAATTATCTTTAAGAAAAGATCATCCAACATTAGACGTGCTTAAACCTGAATGGGAAAAGGAAAAGAATATGGATAATAAACTCTAAAGTTAATAAAATTCATTTAAATCAGTTAGATATACTGTATGTCAGACAGTTCCATTACCTGCAGCACCACCTTGGATCCTTCCTGATGCTGAAGTTGAGTTTTCATTATTAGAAAAGAAGAACAAAGAGAAATTTCACATTATGAATAAATATATAATACAAGAACACTTAAATAAACTTTATAACTGCATACAAATGTAAATTTTGTATGGGTTCCAGCACATCACGGGATTAAGGGGAATGAAATGGCAGACAGGATGGGTAAGGAGAGAACCAATCAGGTAAGGACAGATATTAATGTTAGTTTTAGTATAACAGAAATTAAGGGTATAATTAAACAAAAACAAAAGAGGTGGCAAAAATTATGGGTAGAAGAAAAGAAAGGAAGGTGGTTTTATAAAATCCAAAAGAGAATTGGACAAATGAGACGAACAGAAAGAAACAGGAGAGGAAAGATAATTATTTCACAACTTGGACACACTGGATTGAATTTTTGATGGGGAAACATCAGACAGAGAAATGCGACTGTGGGGAAGATGAGACAGTGGAACACATCATTTTGAGTTGTAGGAATTATCTGATTCGGAGAAACAAGTTCATTAGGAACCTTAGTAATATGAAAATGAAATTTTAATATTGTTGATTTACTGCAAAAGGAGTCGGGAAGCAGAGGATGTCAAGGTATATTTGATTTTTTTGAAACATAGTAAGTTGTATAGTAGGATATAGTTTTTTTATTATTGGTTTTTGTTTTCATGCGGTCCACACTCCTTACCAGTTGGTGGCGGTAATGCTCACCTAACGATTCTTGCCAACCGCCAATAAATATCAAGAAGAAGAAAACCTCCAGGACCCACTTTGGCCCCCAAAGTGGGTTCTTATCTTCTGACCGAAAGTAACAAGATAAGAAAACTAGAAACACTACAAAAGAGGCTGAAATAAGGAACAACTAGAACGACTAAACAAACAAATAATCTAACTAGAATCACTAAAGAGAGGTAGAGATACACTCAGTCCTAGGAACAACTGAACGTAGGATAACAAAATAACTAAGAAATAAACATAAATAGACAAACTATAAGGGTGAAAAATAAGGAGCATAAGAACAATACAAATTTAACCAAAATAAGTTGCCTCCAATAACAAAACTGGAATAACCCTGAAAGGAAAAATTAAATGAAACAAAGACCCCCCAAAAAATCCCCAACCCAAAACACAGAGTCCTGACATTTGTTCAGTTTAGTGAATCACAATTCAGTCTAATTGGAGTCTGACAAGTCAAGTTCTAATCCAATAACAAGGCCTTTACCAAAATATACCTATACTTGTTTGGGAAAGTCAACAAATGGCTTGATCCAAATGTAAACATTCATCAACCTGCACAAGTCGACTCAACATAATTATTATTATTTACCGATGATGGGGACACAACTGCAATTGCTTTTATAGGGTTGCATAATGATTAAAGTATTTTCACAAAACGTATTATTCAGTGTGATACAAACTCAAATCTGTATATCTGCAGGTGGTTTGGCAGCGGTCATCTACACTGATGCTCTACAGACTTTAATCATGGTTGGTGGAGCCCTTTTGTTGATGTTCATGGGTAAGATGGGCACTGCTGCTTCTAACTACATGCTGTTTTTTTTAATAGTTATAGTGTGAAATAATAGGTGCAAAAGATGAGCTCATTTAGCAGATGTCTTACCTGAAGTCATGGTAATTTTTAGAGTACTGTGATTGAGAAAAATGATTGTCTTTGTATGGATTTATTATCTGTATTTTTTAGCTTTCATTAAGGTGGGCTGGTATGAGGGCCTTGTGGATCGCTACATGTCAAGCATCCCCACAGTGACAGTTGAAAACACGACCTGCCATATTCCTCGTCCTGATGCATTCCACATGTTCAGAGATGCTGTGTCAGGAGATTTACCTTGGCCGGGGTTAATTTTTGGCCTTACTGTGTTGGCTACATGGGTCTGGTGTACTGATCAGGTAAGATTATCCACATTCCTACATAGCTGAAGTTCATAGAGATGTCTTGTTAAGGAATGCTTTAAAGAGTAGCAGGTGGTGGCATGGTGTTAAGATGGTTGTTGTAGGACCCAAAAGGACAGAAGTGTACAGTGAATTAGAAGATTTAATAAAAGAATATTGAGAAACAAACTAAAAAAAAATCCATGGAAAGAAAAGTAGCAGGATAGAACATGAGAAGAACATGAGGCCGAACAAGAAACTGATGGGAGTAGATGTAAAGATCTGGCGAGCAATGGCTGAAGCTTGAATGCTGAAGCAAATGGATGCTGAACAAAAGAACTAGGCTGATTAGCTATCCGATTCCAGGTACGAGTAGAGGAAGTAGGAGGCACTAAGGAGAGGGTGAGAGAAAGTGACACAGGAGACAAGAGAGAGTTCAGAGGGGATCAGAAAGTAAATCTAACACTGAAGATTTTTCCATTTCTTTTTGTTTTTGTGTTTCCTAATTTAATTGGGAAACATAATTAAATTAGAGAGATAGAAACTAATCAGACACAAGCAATAAATATAACTGGAATCACTAAGGGAGAATTAAAGTGAAAACAAGGCAGAACTATTAAGAAAAAAACTAAGGAACACCAAAAATGACAAAATCCAAAACGAAACAACCCCAGATCCTAACAGATGGAAACTAAATTTGTATTTCCCCTCACTCTGTTCTTTTACTACTCTATATAAAACCATCTTATAATATATCTCTAATTCAGGGGCATCAACATCCAGTCTGGGAGGGCTGATGGTGTCTATCTCCAGCTAACATTCTGGGCGAGAGGCGGGGTCACCCTGGACAGGACGCCAGTCTGTTGCAGGGCAACACAGAGACAGACAGAACATAACTGATAACAACTCAGCATTAATGAAGTGAACTAGATCAGTGAAATAGACCAGGAACTACAATATAACATAAACAAAGGTTGAGGCAGCTGTTTAGTACAAGTGAGAAGTTTAATGACTGTTTAATGGTGAAAAAAAATATGATTCTAACTTTATGCTGATGCAGGTCATTGTTCAGAGGTCACTGTCAGCCAAATCCTTGTCTCATGCTAAAGGAGGCAGCGTTTTGGGAGGGTACCTAAAACTCCTGCCCATGTTCTTCATTGTGATGCCCGGCATGGTAAGCCGCGCACTCTTCCCAGGTAATTCTGTGTGCTTCTCTGTGTTAACCTTTCATGCCATACACCTGTTTTCTTCTTCTAGTTAAGAGGACTTGACATTGGACAATTAGTTTTAGACATGAATATGCTGGTAGTTGCTCAAAGATGAAATTGGATTCCATCAGTGGAAGTGAAAGTGAATTTATTTAAGTTGGAAAAAACTACCCTTATAAATTTATTTATTTATTGTTCATGCAAATATCACCATATTTCCTCTTCTCTGTTGGTAGATGAGGTTGGATGTGTGGATCCAGCACTGTGTCAGAGAATATGTGGAGCATCAGTTGGCTGCTCTAACATTGCTTACCCCAAACTGGTGGTAGAATTAATGCCTATTGGTGAGTCACAGAAACGCATTTACCTCATATACTGTCTATGACTTTAACATGCCACGTAGTGCGTGTGATTATCAAGAGGAGGATGCAGACACCAAACCCAACAATATAGATGACCTAATAAATTCTATTGAAGACAGCTGGCTTCTATCACACCTATAACTGATAATATATATATATATATATATATATATATATATATATATATATATATATATATATATAGATAGATAGATAGATAGATAGATAGATAGATAGATAGATAGATAGATAGATAGAGTGCTATTCATTTTAATTGTATTTGATTTGCTGTTTTTAGACAACATTTCACTGAAGATGTTCATTGTAACATATCTCTATAACCAGTAATACTTTTACTTGTGTCCACTTAACATCTTTTAATACATACTATATGTATGTATGTGTGAGGAAGACGCAAGTCACATGACACTTCGTCAAGACACGTTTTATTCACGCTTTGTGCATGAATAAAATTAGCACAAAGAGACGATCATCACGGAAAATGCAAGAAGAAATTCATGTAACACAGCTTTCAAATTAAAAGCAGTCAAGCTGGCCGATAAAGAGGGAAACGACCTGCTGCACGTAAACTTGGCATTAACAAATCCATGGTGAGACGCTGGAAACAGCAGTGGAAGAACTGGAGCACTGTAAAAGACAAAAAAAAGCCTTCAGAGGTAATAAAGCAGGTGGCCCGAACTGGAAAACATTCTTGAAGACTGTGTGAACACACAGAGAGCAGATGGGCAAAATGTTTCCACTGTGCAAATCAGACTGAAAGCAAAAACAATCGCCACCAAAAGAAAATTCAGGATTTCAAAGGGGACCGTCGTGTCTAAGATTTATGAAACAAAAAGGTCTGTCCATCAGGACACGGAAACTCTGTCAGCAAATTTTCACAATTCATTCAAACAAAGATAGCAGAGAATTCCGTTGGACTAGATGAATCATAAATAATATGAATCATAAATCTGATGTTTGACCTGCCCCTCACCAGGACCGTCAACAAGAAAGGTGAAGCATCTGTCACACTGAAAATAACCGTCCATGAAAGGATGCATTTCACCTGTGTTTTGGGCTGCACTGCATCCGGACTGAAGCTTACACCAGTGGTAAATTTTAAGCAAATTATTATGCCAAACGAAAACCTGTCGTGAAAGTTAACACAAAAGAGTGGATGGGAGGGAGCCTAATGAAAGAATGCTTGACCGAGTGTTATGGCAAGCGACCGGGAAGATTTTTTTAGTAGAAAAAAAGCATTCCTCGTTTTGGACAGCATGAGGGCCCACATTACAGATTCTGTGGCTATCAAGAGGACAAACTCCATTCCAGCTGTGATTCCTGAGGCACAACAAAGTATTTGCAGCCACTTGACATTAGTATGAATTGTGCATTTAAAGTGGCCCTCCGAGTTGAATGGGAGGCTTGGATGACCAGCGGCGAGAAATCATTTACCAAAACTGGCTGCATGCGAAGAGCAACTTTGGGTTAGGGTTACTGATATCAGCCACTTGGGTTATTTGCTGGTGGTACATCCCATGTAGGGGCTAGTCCTCCCATGATGGTATCTCTGGCACCTCAACCTCTGTTCCCTGTTGTCTGAGACATTCACTGAGCACATTGTCTGTTGAGGCTTTGTCCCTGATGTATTTATGGATCTTAGTTGTTTCGTCCTGGACAGTGGTTCTCACACTCACTAGTCCTCTGCCTCCTTCCTTGCGGCTCGTGTACAGTCTCAGGGTGCTGGATTTGGGTGGAACCCTCCATGCATGGTTAGTAGCTTTCTAGTCTTAATATCTGTGGCTTTTATCTCCTCCTTTGGCCAGCTAATTATTCCAGCAGGGTATCTGATAACTGACAAGGCATAGCTGTTTTGGGTCTTAATTGTCTGTAGACCTCCTGCGACAGCCTTGAGCCTCTTGCGCACCCTACATATTGAGGAGGTAAATCAGTCATTTGGCTGAGATTTGTTGGAAAAAGGTTGTTTTATAAAATGGCACTTTGTGCCTTGAATGTGGGTCTATTTATTTGTCTATTTCTGACATAGCTCTTTCTCAGTGCTATATTACTTTATCTTTCTTTCTCTATTGTGTTTTCCTGAAATCCTTTTAACTACAGAGAAGTAATAAATACAATAGTTAGAAACTTTTGACCCAGAAAATGATTTAGATTAGTCACTCTTTAGCTTATTTTATCAGAAACTGTAGAGTACAGTACTCACTATTTAGATGCAGAGACCAGAAGCCCAGGGGACAATTTTGGATAAACATTGTTAAACTATTTTTTAGACTCCTGTTCTCCCAACCCATAAATGAAATTAGACCAGAGGATACTTAGTAACCCTGAACAGGAGCACCTAGCTTACATACTTTAAATCAGGGGTCGCCAAAGTCGGTCCTCAAGGGCCTGCATCTTGCCTGGTTTAGTTCTTTCCCTGATTTAATACACCTGGATCAAATGATGGTTCAGAAATTGACCTTCTGAAAACGTTGTCATGACCAGGATGGCGGCCCACGAGGACCAACATTGTGGGGACCCCTGCTTTAGATCATGTTAGATTATTTTTTCTTCTTTAGCTTTTTCCTTTGGTTTGTTATTTTGTTTGTATTTCCTTTTAAATCTTGTAAAGCACTTTGTATTGCCTTGTTGCTGAAAATGTATTGTATAAATAAAATGATCTTTTCCTTTAAATGAGTTTTCCAATTATGTGACACGTAAAACAGTAATGTTTACCTCTAACAGAAATTTAAGATCATGTTGCACTTATAGAGTTGGATGGGCTCATATGTCTGTGAACTCCAAAGTGGAAAATGGGCTCCTGCTCATTTCAGGAATGCATAATAACTGATGCAGTTCTAGGAAATAATCATGGTTTCACAGGCCTGCGGTAGATTTCAACATGTTGGTGTTTTCAACCTCCTTAGTGCTATTTATTAGTCAAAGGCTTCATTGTTTTTCATTGTGTACCCTAAAACATTGCGATGTAAATTTTGATGTGTTATATATGTGCTTCTCAATCATTTTCAAATAGTTCAACTTGACAATGCTAATTTTTTTTTTTTTTACAGGTTTACGTGGCCTCATGCTGGCTGTAATTTTGGCTGCTCTGATGTCATCTTTGACATCAATTTTTAATAGCAGCTCCACTATATTTACTCTGGACCTCTACCACAAGCAAGACCAAGAGCCTCAGAATTGGAACTTATGATTGTTGGAAGGTGGGGATGAAAATTACACCTTAAATCCAGAAAGTTAATTTGGACAAAAGAGATTAAATGTCAGTGTCTAAACTGTCTTTCTATCAGAAAACAAGCAATTTTTCCCCCTATATGCAATAATTTTTTGCTGCACAAACAAATACTCACAGTGCTAAATGTTTACTTATGTTATCTAAATACATATTCAAGACATGTTGAGTTACATGATGAGGTGTATGTTGATAGGATCAGGAGTAATGAGAAATAACATACCAGTTATTATTATTATTATTATTATTTTACATTCTTCTACAGGCTTTTACTGATATAGCTTAAAAATCAGTTCAATGAAAAGAAGTCAAATGTTATTATCTGTCTGGTGTCCAGGAAATCTTGGACATGCTGGATCACATCTTACTGTCATCTTGACTTCAACCAAAATGCCACAATGATAACACTATGTCTATGTTCAGGATTTTCGTCCTCGTCTTGATGTGTGTTAGTCTGTTGTGGATTCCAGTTGTCCAGACAGCCAACAGTGGACAGCTTTTTGAGTACATCCAATCTGTGACCAGCTTTCTAGCCCCACCAATTACTGCTGTCTTCATAATGGCAATCTTCTGGCCTCGGGCCAATGAGCAGGTATGTCCCTGACAGATGTACACATCAAAAAATAATCACAAATGGCACTGAAATGATGTTAACTCAGGAATTTCCAGTCCAGTTCTCATTTACCAAAACTTTGCATGATTCCAATGTGTTTCTTTTGTAAAACCCCTTGACTCAACATGGTAAAATCTAACTCATCTAACCTCCACAACAAACTTTTATAATGTTATCCTTCTAGGATCCTCCTCTTGTCCTAGCAGGGTCGCAGATGGGGGGCTGGTGCCACAATCTCCAGCAGTCATCAAGTGACATTCTGGATATCTTGCCAATCTATCGCAGCAGGCATGTGCAGAGGGGGGGGGATGGAGAGGGCATGAGTCCTCGCCCATTGATGCCCCAAGCCCCTTTTTGAGTCTTCTTTTTTTCCAATAATTTATTCATGAGCTGGCAAAGATGTTGAGGTCAGGGAATATTTTTTGTCTGGAACCAATGTAGGCTGATTACTTTGTGTCTCGTTACAGCCTGTTCTCCCTAACATAGTCTGATAAAGTGGTATCACTTAAGAGCAAGTCTTTGAAATGTCAGCCATATAATTAGAAGGGTTAGGGTTACGGTAAACATTTGTATTTAGCCTTACCTCTAAACAACTGTTTCTTCCGTAAATATGCAAGTCCAATATTTAAAGAGAACATATAGAGCAATTCTGTAGCATTTTTGTCAGATTGGTATCTAATGTATTTATTAATCTGCATATTTGTTTCCTAGGGGGCATTTTGGGGTCTGATAACAGGCCTGGTGATGGGACTGGTCCGCATGATTCTGGAGTTCTCCTATACAGCACCATCCTGTGGTCAGCCTGATCACCGGCCCTCTGTTTAACTGATGTCCATTACCTTTACTTTGCTCTCATCCTGCTGGCTCTTACATGCCTAGTAATTATTACTGTCAGCTTGTTGTCTGCTCCAATACCAAAAGAAATGTAAGCTGCATTTATAATTTTATTTTTAGATGTGAAAACTGAAAATGCAAACAAACAACATTAATTAGGACCTGTACTTCAATTGATCTTCAATGTGCTTCTGGGTGGCAAGTACCTGTCTCCAAAAGTTAGCCGCAGAGAGTTGGAACTGAAATGTCCCCAGTTGATGACAGGGGATGACGGGCGCATACACCATCATCAGACAGAATAAGCCATTGGCTCAAATGATCAAATTGCTCAACTTACCCCAAACTTTCCATTTCAACTTTATTTATGTCCACAACTAAAATGATGTTTATGACCTCATGTAGCTCATACATAGCACAATTGATATATAAAGCAATTTTTAAAAATATCTATTATAATCTAAACACAATTCTTATGAAACTCATAAAACACTAAATTTACTTTCAAGAGTGAAAGAGAGTTTGTAAGAAATAAAAGTCTAACCACTTTATCCATGAGGGTATTTCCTTCACAAGCTTCACTAAAAGATGCCTTCCTCCTAACTATTTGAAAAGTATGAAAACGTGCTCAATGGTTTTAGAGTTTCCTAGAAACAAGGGATGGCTCAACTTGCTCCCTAGCCCCCTACATCCCAGTTAATCCTAGTGATGAAAAAGTGCGTTAAGCTGTTTATTACTCAAATTAGTTTCAAAACTATTTGTCTCTTGACAATACTCCTTACATCCTCTACGGGTTCAGTCAGGCCACTCTGCTGGCCAATAAAGCCAATAAAGCACTGTAACACCAGGTTATTCAATCAGCTTTTGATGTCTTTGGCAGTTGGGCCAGGTTCCAAGACCTGATGACAAATTAAATCAGCATAAAGCTTGTCAGCAGAGCAAATCATAAAAATGTCCCAACAGTCGGCTGCATTGACTGTGTCTTCTAAAGTGATAAGACACAGTGAACTAACACCAGCAGATGATATGGCATCTCAAATCAAGGCCATAGGTTCTGGAGGCGGGACCCACAACTGAATGCTCTAACCATTAAATTGTGGACATTAATAATTTTTTTTCAAACTGGGACCTGTTTATGTGGTAAAATATAAGACTTCTAACCTTGAGTTTATTGTGCAACTCCAGTAAAGAATAAAATACTATAGACAAAGGAAATTACACAGCTTCAGTCTGACCCTGTTCATTGGTTCAAGCAGATTCCAGCACTTTGTTGTAAAGAAATGTCATCACAAAGTTTTTATGATGTTCAATTTTTTTGAATAATATTTGTAAAAGGAAATCTTCCAAAAATGCCCCGAATATATCAAACTTCTTAATCGATACATGTATTAATTTAGTGCAAGCATTAAAACAGAAACTAGCTCTAAATGTCTTTGGTTCAGCTCATTTCTCTCTGCTTTATCTCTCCTGTGCAGCTCCACAGACTAACCTGGTGGACCAGATTTAATCTTGAGCCTCGCATCGACCTCACAACTCCTCAAAGGGCACCAGATCTGGAGAACTCTGTTTGCTCTGAGACTGAACAGTCTCCACCACCTACATGGAAAAGAGTTGCTATGTGGCTCTGTGGCCTGAGTAGTCCAAGCTCACAATCTGCACCACCAAACGCACAAAGCAATGACCTGAACTTTCTGTATGAGAAACCTGTTTGGAGGAAAGTCTGCAATTTTAACGCTGTGTTGCTTTTGGCTTTTAATGTGTTTCTCTGGGGATACTTTGCATAAAGTTGTGCTTAGAACTTGTAGCATCTCAGTATCTATGGAGGAGTTATCTCTGATGTTGAGACAAATTGTAAGGTGGAACTAAAATTGTCTTGTGTCAGCAAACTAATTTGTGATCGTGATGTTTCAGTATTCAAACACTTGATGAAAAGCTAAAATGTATTATTGATAAATTCAATGTATACAGAAGAAAATCAATTCTATAAATGTATAATAACAGTATAATTGACAATGGATGGCTCAACTTACTCCCTACCCCCCTACATCCCAGTTAATCCTAGTGATGAAAAAGTGCATTATTACTCAAATTAGTTTCATTTTTGATTTGAAAATCCACCTTGAAAATTGTTTTTAATAAATTGTGAGACCAAATCAATTTCTCCTTCTGCATCTGCCATTGTGGACATAAAATAAGAATAAATTTGCAAGTGTTATTGTGTGCAAAGCAGATTTCTGAAGACTTCAGATGTCATTGTGGGCCTTCTAGCCTCCCAGTGAGGAGAATTGGACAGCTGATGGAATAAAAAACATTGTTCATTTCCATATAGTTTAATTAAAGTAGGCTTACTTTACTGATTTAAAAAGTGTGGGCATATTAGATTACTCCTGTCAACACATAGACATATCTGGTGTTGTGAAACTTTGATATGTCTGGGAATTTGTGCAGCCAAGAGAAACATTATAAGCAAGAGAATAGACTATTGGAATAGTTTTTCACTGGTCTGGAGCAATGCTCCCTCTAATTTTTCATGTGTCTGGGCATTTTTGGGCATATCCCCAGATACATGAAGCTTGTGTTAATACACAAGCATCCTGAGTACACTGAGGACCACTGTGGGCATCATCAGTGTGCATGGCGTGGCCACACACAAGTATTACACTTGTTATAAATCTGGGGTCATAGAAAGTTGCATGTCTTATCAAAAGAATCAGATTACAGCAACAATTTTTATTTGTTTGCTTTTAATTTAAGTGATTTGCCCAATTAAAAGAAAAAAAAGAAAAATTAAAACATCGCTGTTTATGAGATACATACTATGTTATAAGTAAGAGTCCTGCTTTACCACAAAAACAGATTTTGTCTCAAAAATTATTGCGATAAACAATAATATTGTTTGAAGACATTTTTATACCGATTTACAAAAATTACGTAATAATACATGCGATTTCCTGCCAAGATAGATACAATTTACTTTCAAAAGAACACTTAACACTGGGACTGATACACAAAATAAATAAAACAACCAAAACCAAAAATAAAATAGATTCTCAGTCTAAATTAACAATAAATGTACTTGAATAAAAAGTAAACAACATAAAGCCAAAGTGTAAATAAACACTGCATTCAACCAAAAGAGTGCAGATTATGAAGACTCAATAGTATATTGCCTTTCAGTAATAATTAGATTTAAATAGAGAAGAATACGACTGCCTGATGCAATAGTTCAAACTACAGGATTTTTTACCCCGAATGACAATCTTAGAACATTATTGGGGCCTGCCATGCAATGCATAAGGAGAGCAGTGACTGACTTGCAAAGCAAGTCAGTCACTGCTCTCCTTATGCATTGCTTGGCAGGCACCTATTATTCTACACCCCAATAGAATGTCTCTTTATTTATTTATTTATTTATTTTTCTTCCGTCAACCGGAATGCGGCTCGTACCGCTGCGAGCTGTTAAGAATTAAAAAGAGGAATAACTTGATTTAGCTCGTTAATTAATTCTTTGTCCCGAATTCCTGTGTCTGTGTAAGTGTGCAGAGAGAAAAGAGCAATCATACGACTTCAGACTTCAGATATTCAGAGTTTTATCCAGAGAAAATCAATGCAAGAAGAATGTTACAATAAGCATCTCACCTAGATTATCAAAAGTCCAAGACATGACAAAACAGAAACAATGAACTGAGTAAAAACAAACAGAAGATTAACAGAAGATGCATCCTCCGGGAAACTCTCACTCAGCACAAAGAGATTCCAACTTCTGCTGTGAAACAAACCATTTTTTATAGACTGCGTATTCTCCTCATTTAAATATATGCATTAGGAGGTGTGTTCTTTTCCTTTGTGTGGGCTGTCTTAATGTTAATTTTATTACCTCCTGCTAAAGAGCCCCAAAAGCAGATATACGGCAAACCCTTCTCGTACCAGCCGCTGTCCAGTTTGATATACGAGTGCAGCTGCAGCACTATCTCTGCCTCAAAATGTTTTCACAAGAAAGTAGTTTGTATTTTTAACCAAGCTTGCACACAATGTAATGCTAAATAATGACTATAAGTTTGGATCTAATAAGTAACTAATTAAAACATGCTTAAAGAAATATAGTTAATTCTAATATAGATAAAATTATTTATAAAAAGTTTTAAGATCCTAGTGAACTTTTGAACCATGCTCAGGAATTTGTTAATTGCCTGGCAGACAGGCTCCCTATCTAAAGATTCAAGGAGTCTAAGACTGTTTTCTGATTAGGAATTTCTGTAAGTTCAGAGAGTCACCAGCTGTCCCAGTTTGGATCTGTATCTAAGTTTATCTTAACCTAAAAGTTAACTTATGTACTATTGTGCTACTTTAAAATTCTTATTTCAACAGAGCCCACCCACAAAAGTGGTATCAAATCGTGCGGCTCGGCGCCGGGAGGGGTGCTATTACTTTTGGTGGGATTCGCAGTTACGATAAAAAAGTAAAAAGCGAAAACCATCAAAAATTCTTGTCAGTTAGAAACTGTCCAAACTAGAGTGTAATCAACGATTCGTTAGTGTGGGAAGCAGTGAGATTCTGACCCCAAATAAATTTTGAAATCGCCGTCACGACCACAAATATCGCCCTATCGGTATCAAACTTGGTCATGAAATAGATACGCATGCCTGCTCCGGTAAAATGTTTCAAAATTTTCCTAGGGCTTACGGTTTTCTGTCTAGGGCCTTCAGAGCAAAGTGATGCGACAGGATTTCGACTCGCTCAGCCAGGATCACTTCCATGTATTTCTGAAAAATGTCAGACCTCAGCGCACACCATTTTTATCTCGTCGCTGTTATTAATGTGAGTGATGTACAGATATGAATAACGGGACTATCGGAGACGAAAGATAGCGCTCTCATACGCTTCAAACGGTTTTCCGATACGTATCACGGTTTCCGAATGGGAAGGAGTTGTTCGGACCGCTTTTTTCAGTCAAAACTGACTGGGTGTCTCACAAAGATAGAATTCTTTCTGTCTCACACACATGACAGTTGCAGAGGATTAATTACCATAACAACGAAGCACAGCAGGGCCGAGCAGCTGATTAGAACTACAAAAACGCATCACTGTAGTTTTTACTATGGCAGAGCTCTGAGGAAGGAGCTGGCCTTTAGAATTATAAATTAGAACTACAAAAACGCATCACTGTAGTTTTTACTATGGCAGAGCTCTGAGGAAGGAGCTGGCCTTTAGAATTATAAATTAGAACTACAAAAACGCATCACTGTAGTTTTTACTGTGGCAGAGCTCTGAGGAAGGAGCTGGAATTTAGAATTATAAATTAGAACTACAAAAACGCATCACTGTAGTTTTTACTGTGGCAGAGCTCTGAGGAAGGAGCTGGCCTTTAGAATTATAAATTAGAACTACAAAAAACGCATCACTGTAGTTTTTACTGTGGCAGAGCTCTGAGGAAGGAGCTGGCCTTTAGAATTATAAATTAGAACTACAAAAACGCATCACTGTAGTTTTTACTATGGCAGAGCTCTGAGGAAGGAGCTGGCCTTTAGAACTACTTGTGTTTTGGGCATTTTATAACTGATTTTAACCAACCTTTGCTACACATGGGATTAGTGTTAATTAAGTTTAATTAATCTTAATGAAATTAAGCTTAATGAAAATTTCAAAATAAAAGCCTTGACAATTTTTATATCAATTGCTGTTTGGAGCATTTTAGAACTGATTTAACACAATCACTGTTGCTCATGTGAATATTGGACATTTAAACGAGGCTTACTGAAAATTTCAAAATAAAAGCCTTAAGATTCCTTTCTGGCTCATGCCTATTTTAGTGAAAATGGCTGCCTCAAACTGATAGAATTATGTCTCCCCCTGTCTGACTCACAGCTGGCAGAGGATCCATTACCATAGCAACGGAGCACAGCAGGGCCAGTGGTTAGGACTACAAAAACGCATCACTGTAGTTTTTATTATGGCAGAGCTCTGAGGAAGGTGTTGGCCTTTAGAACTACTGTTTTTTTTATTTAACTGATTTTATCCAACCATTGTACACACAGTTAGTGGTAATTTTAAATTAAGTTGAATTAAAATTTCAAAATAAAAGCCTGACATTCTTGTATATTATGGAATTGCTCTCCTGGGGATTATGTGACTTTTTTATATACACCACTGTTACACTTTAGATTATTTTGGAAAGTTAAAATGAAGCTTACTGAAAATTTCAAAATAAAAGCCTTAAGACTCTTTCTGGCTCATGCCTATTTAGTGAAAATGGCTGCCACAAACTGATAGAATTATGTCTCCCCCTGTCTGACTCACAGCTGGCAGAGGATCCATTACCATAGCAATGGAACACAGCAGGGCCAGCTAATTAGGACTACAAAAACGCATCACTGTAGTTCTAACATGGCAGAACTCAGAGGAAAAGGCTGGACTTTAGAACTGCTTGTGTTTTGGGCCTTCTATAACTCTTTTTAACCAACCATTGTTACACATGGAATTAGTGTGGAAATTTTAAATTAAGCTTTAAAATTTTTCAAAATAAAAGCCTTGACAATTTTCCCATCAATTAAGTGCTCTTTTGACCATTTTATGTCTGATTTTACCAAAAAATCGTTACACATGGGATTACATTGGCCATTTAAAATGAAGCTCACTGAAAATTTCAAAATAAAAGTCTTAAGATTCGTCTGTGGCTAATGCAGCGCCGCGGGCGCTGCAATGATATTAGCTTGCTTTATCTTTTCGTCTCAAGTTAGGGCACTGTCTTGCGCAGCAAGACAGTGCATTAGCATTAGCACAAACATTAGCTTTTCACTAGCATTTAAGATTATTAAGAATAAGATTATCCTGCATGATCTTTTTCTCTCAGGTTTTCTCTTAGCATTAGCCTTTTACCTTAGCCTTTTCCTTTACTTATTACCCATGTTCAATAATTCATGCTTGTGACTCTCCACATGGTATTGATGAAATTGCAGCTTTCTTTATCATGGATGCTAATGTTTAGCATCAGAACGCTGGGTCCAAACCGACGGGCACACTTTGGCAGGCCCCGGTTAAATTTCTTCAGGAATTTTCTAGTTCATTCTAAGATTGTCCCTTGTGTGTTACGGTAGATCGTCGTGGCCGCACTGATCTAAATCAAGGATTTGCCCAGACTGGGAGCTGAACGCAGCCTTTTTTCATTCAGTGTCATCAACAGTAAGAGAAAAAGGTAGGAAGAAACGATATAGACGATAATTGAAATGAGGTCGATAGTTTTAATTTATCGTGCGATTAATTGAGTTATCGTTTATCACGACAGGCCTAGTTACACCTTTCAGACATAACTTTTTGTTTAGATTAAAATGTTCACATTTTGCACAATAAAATGTTTTCTGCAGCTTGTAAAATATTTAACTATACAGTTTTTTACATCTGGCCTTCTCACTACTCTTGTACACTTTGCCCAGGTTGATGGTCAGTCTGCTTCTTGCTTTATGTACTTGAACTCAGCATATTGACTGTTAATGGCCTCCATAATCTGTGGGTGGAGGAGAATGGCCTCATACTTCTTTGCCAGTGTACAAATGTCTGCTTATCCATAGTCAAAAGTCTGAACTAAATGCTTCAATATCAGATACAGACCATTCCTTTAATTCATGCTCTGAAAAACGAACATCAATAGAGCTTACTAATAAAAAGAGTAATCACAATGGTGACACGGTCCCTCCACTCTCCACTGTACTGTTCTTCTAGTTGCACAAACTCCGACAGCTATTTGATCTTAGCTGAAGTGCATTTCTTTTTTTTTTTTACTTTGGTGAGTGGACGTCCCACTGAGACGTGATAAGGTGTTATCTTTCACGTCTCTGAACTCCGCCGCACTATTCTCACCTGCATGGTGCCACAGCGCATATGACCAAGACACGTATACAAAATAGCATGTGATGATTGGCTGCAGTGAAAGTGAACCGCATCGTATCATTTGCTGGATTCCTGTCACTCACTGAAGTTGATCGCAAAGTCGTGCAGAAAAAATGTTATTGGTCCAAACTGATGTCTGAGCTCAATGTCCAGTTTACCTTGGACTTTATTTTAATGCGCTTCATAGATTTTCTTGTGCACTGAGAATATGCGAGCAGTGCGTGATTGCGCAGGCGCAGCTTAGAGGGAACATTGGTCTGGAGTCATTTTCTAATTCTGAATGTGATGTTTTTAGTAGCTGTAATCACAAATGCATAAATAACAAAAAATAAAGGCTTTCAAACACCTATTTATGTGTAATTCATCTATATAATCTGTTTAAATAAATAAATATTGCAAAATTATTTTTATTCCAGAAATTTCACAAAAAAGCCAACTAAATGATGATAATGCACTTTTTTTAAAAAGTAACAATGCAAAACTCAAACGTCACTATCAGCGCTGTATCAGATTTTAGAAAAAAAAAATCTAATTTCCATCTGCAGGCAAAATTTTTGGGAACACTGTATTATAATTTCAAATACACCATGTTTAGTGGTTTTCTTTTGTAGTCAATCATCCACAAATTCATCAAGGTGCTGTAACTCTGCCTAAGGTGTTTTTTTTTGTTTTTTTTGTATTTTAAGATTCTGTTTGATTTGTGTGTAAAATGAGAAAAAACTCAATTGAAAGTAATTTTTTTATTGGAAAAAAATATAAATGTGATAAACATTTCATTCACCACTCTGTCTCATGTTAATTTCCAATCAACATATTATAATGCATATAAATCCCAGACAGCATAGGACAGTGCACACGACAGCCAAGAAGTTGTCATCCACAGAAAATAGCATTAAGAAATATGAAGTCCGACCACAGACTGACAGAGAGGGGTTTTTGGATTACGAACGCTTGAATTTCAGAAACGGTAGATTTTCAAACCTGAAAAGAATGAGACCTAAAGCAAGTTCAGCACTGCTGTACTTGCTTTATTCAAATTATGTGCTCACCCAGTGATTTTAGGTGACTGCCATTATTCTGAGAATTTATTTCACAGATAGTTCTTCATGACACGGGCATAAGCCACGATGGCCCTGCAGAAATTTTATTTGGCCATGGTCAAGATGAAAATGGTTTGAAGCACTTAAAGGAAGAATACAGAATCCACAGCTTAAATAGCCCATCTCCTTGACTGAGAGAAACAAAAAGCACACCATGCACATACCTGGTAGTTTAAATTGAAATCATTTAACTATTAGAGTGCTCTTTTACACCGAGAGTGTAAAGCAGGTCTTCAGTGAAAATACTTGATGCAATTCTGAAGACAGAACCTTAATGATCCAAATTCTATTTTCTATGTCCAGAAGATAAACATTACTACAATTCTAGACTGCCACCACCATTCTAGGTTCAGATTTTTTTGTAGATTCATTAAATAAAATCTCAATATGTATACATTGAAATTGCAACTTGTAAAAAAATATATAATGAAAAATAAATGCATTCTAAATAAAGACATTTCTGATGCTTTTTGTTCAGAAGCTTTCATACAGGTGTTAGCAGCAATTTTAAACATAATTATGTCTTGAAGATTCTTCTTTTCTGGCAACTTCTTTTTAGTTATTTCTTTGTCTGCTTTAGCAGTCTTTCTCTTATAAGGATAAAAATAAGGGTATTGTTTTGGACTTCTATTGACAGCTCTTGCCTATATGATAGGACACAAGAGGAAGAAATTGTTTGGTTAAGCTGACAGTTTCTTTGGAAAATGTTAAAATTTAATTCATCAACTTTTACTTTACACAACCAAATCCAGATTCTTTCCTGCTTAGTGAGATATTTCAAAACACTGAAAGACCCAAAGCTTATTCCCCCTTTCACAATAACACCACCACCACCACCACCATTAGCCTTCTCAACTAAAAATGACAAAACAAACAAATACACACATTCTCCTGGGCTGCCAAGCCTAAAACCCCCTGAGGGGGAGCAGCCTTTTTTACCAGGATAGCATCTCCAGGCAAAATGCCTTGAGGTGAACCTGGGCCCCACTCCTGTACCTCATCCTTGAGTAACATGTAATTTCCACCAAGATTTTGCCAATTTAATGTAGAGCCTTCCACAGAGCCCTGGGAAAGTTGGACTAGGCAGCAACACAGTGGTTCGGAGTGAACCTGTGGGGCTAACAGGACTTATAGGACTTTGAGGGCCCTCAATGTCCTGGATAGCAAGCCCTGAAAGGGAACTTTGGCTTCTTCCATAAACCAATCCAGACGTACTCTTTGAATCATTGATAACATAGAGGCCTGGAAACGTGTTCATGGGTTCCATCCTCCAGCAAATGTGTTCTGTACATTAGGTTGAATTATGTAATGCATTGGTTGGAGTACAGGGCTAGTGGTGTAGTAAACTGGTGGCTGCTGTAATACTGTCTGAGCTGGATAAGAAAGTTTAGCAGAATCACTAATGTTAGTACTAGTGAGGGAGAGTTGTGGTTGTCAACTGTTTGCTTGTTGACTCTTTTGCTGTACTAACATGCAACCTTTTGCAGATACTACCTTTTCAGCATTAACATCATCATGCTTTGTCAATTTTATGGTTCAATTTAGGTTTGAAGACAGGCTCTGTGACATTGGTGGTGGTTTTGACAGATCCTGATGCCTTTTGTATCACCATTGTTTTTGATGTTGGTGTAGGAGGTGAACAGATCTCAGCAAGTGTCTTGAACTTTGGTCCAAGGTCAGTGAGAAAGTTCAGGTTCTAAGATGCTGCAGCTCCCCACTGAACCAGCAGATCCCTTGCCCTCAAAGTCATATTCCAAGAGGATGTCTTCAGATGGCACTGCAATTGCAGATTTCTGTATGGGAAGAGAAACAGAACAAGGATTATTGACAATGTTGTTAAATAACAATGTTTATTCAAGAGACTTAATATCTAAATAAAGTCAGTAAGTTACCTGGGAGAAGTAATCATTGAGAGAAAAACACCAGGAAGGGCTATGTCCTCAAAGCAACCTATTTGATGAATACTTTGCGTTTTTCGGCTGAATGAGTCAATTTCATTGCTTGGATTGAAAACTCAGTTGAAACCCTGTAGTCTACGTCACCGTCCACCATCTTTGTGGCGGTCGGCTGAAATATTTGGTCCGATTCATAGTAGGTTTTGGTCTTAAGTGTTTCTGTGAATGCTGCTGAAGAACCAGTAATGAAATTTGGACCTGGTGCTGCCTCAGTTTTTTGTTGGGTACCATACATGACAGGCACCAAATGAACAGGAACATCCTAGAAAAATGAAACGACTCATGAACATACAAGATATTTCAACAGCGTTAAATTGAACAGTGTGTCTGACCCAAAAAAAATCATTTATGTTTAAAATTTAACTCCGCCATAAGGACCATAAAACCTTCACCAACCATAACACATACCACAATTTACACAAAAGCTGGATGCAAATATACAAACAACAATGTAGTACTTGAACTGTTTTCCACTTATAGGCTAAATATGCAGCTCTTTCTACTTTGATGCAGTTGTTTTTGTTTGTAATTTTTTATTTTTATATTTATTTATTTTCTTTTTAGTCATCTTTATGTCTTTAATTTTTCAATTTTATATATTTAGGAACTCCTGCATTTATCATATTGTGTATGTAATTTCTTAACTTTTACAGCACTGTAGCATTGCACTTTGAGCAACAGAACAGAAATAACTAATATTTTGGCTGATTTCCATAATATATTTAACCACAGGAGAATTAGTCAATGTTACCAACCATTTGCATTCCTTTTTTGTACAATTTACTGCCTCAGAGTAGGAAATTACAAGTATTGGTACATGTATCACTTGACATGGAAAGAGGATTAATAATGATTCCAACACACCTTATCCTCTCCTATGCATTCAGTTTGGTAGTTTATTAGGTGCTCTTTAGTGTCAAATGGCAGATCACTAAACTGGTCTGCAAAGATGGTGTTTGCCCCTCCACACTGACAAAACACCAGCAGCAGAGGGATCACTGCAAAGAGAAGAAAAACATCCTGATAAAAGGAAAAACTTTTGTGATGTTCACATGGTGCTCTGTGTTTTTGTTTGTGCCAATCCATGTCACGCCCCTCGTTCCCATTATTCCTCTGACCTGTGCCACTCCCTGTTTGTTTCCTTCTTAAACCTCTCAGCCACAGAATGCTGACAGATTATCGAACGCTTTCAGCTAGTAGTTTTCCAGCTAGTAGTTTTCCAGCACTCTTATCTCGCCCTCATCGTTACGACCAAGCTTTGCCCCTTTGGCCTCGGCTGTGTCGGACTGTTGCTGATTGCTCATCTGGTTCTAGACCCACACCTGTATGGATTACACTGCTCTCACCCTGTCCCTCGGATTCTGCTCTAGCCGCATCGTGTATGACCTCGGCCCACCTGACCAAGAATTCGGATCAGGGCTTTGTACATCTGCTGGACCTCTGTTTGTAAGCTGTGCTGTATCAGCGCTTCTCCTCCCCAGGCACTTCCTCTTGAGCCCTGCGTGAGGGCAGCATCTGCTCTCCTCTTCATCCCTCAGCTGATCATTCAAGCACCTGATCGCCAAGCAAGTGCTGCAACTCCTATGTGCCTGCTTCCAGCTGCTTTTGAATAAAGTTGTCATTTTCATGACAATTTCAGAAATCCTGTCCTCTGTGAATCAATTCTGATGATGATTGAGTTTGATGCGCTAAACTCCATCATCAAGGTTAAACTCACAGTTCTTAGAAAAAGCCATTTCCAGCAGATTTTTAAGTGTTTTTATTAATAAATTATTTCTTTGACACCTTGTCAATCAGTCTATTTTTTATTTAGCAAAAATATTTCTTACCAAAATTTATTTGCTGTATTCCTTGAATCTGCCTGTTGCCTTTGTATTTGTTCATGTAATATTAGTTTTCTGATACAAAGAGATCTGTTGAAATTGAACCAAACTTACACATCAATAAGAACAAAGCTGTTACGATTGGACCAGTGGCACGTCTAGAAAAGTCAGATGAACGGGCAACTCCCCGAGAAGCCTTTGACCTGCAGTCTTCTTTTCCCACACAGGTACAGACATCCACAGTAAACACCTGTTCCTCTTCGCAGGACAGACCCTGAGCATCTTTCACCTCTACTTGCAGTTCATATCTGCCAGGCCACAGTGCTTTGGCTGAATGAAGAGCAGCTGTTGTATCTGGAGACAAGAATGTCAAACATAGTTTTTTCTTTTGATTTTCACACTTCTACCACCAAGTTCAATCACAAAGTTATGTCATTTCACCTAAAACAGTAACCTACTCGGTAAGAGAGAAACTATAGTATGGATCAGTACTCGATCCATAATATAGTTAAGCATCATGTAGTATGTATGACAAACTACAAGAAAATATATTTCTAACAGAGTTAGTATTTATTTTCATTTCAGTTCTTTGCCAGTACTTATTAAGTTAATGGCGTCAAGTTTTGGCCAAATGTTTTTTTATGCATGGAACATTTATGTGCTGACTCCATCATTATGTTTTATTAGGCCCGAGCAGCAAAGCGCTGCGAAGGCCTATTGTTTTTTTTTTCCTACTGTTTCTTATTATTAGGCCCGAGCAGCTAAGCGCTGCGAAGGCCTATTGTTTTCCTACTGTTTATTATTATTATTAGGCCCGAGCAGCTAAGCGCTGCGAAGGCCTATTGTTTTCCTATTGTTTATTATTATTATTATTATTCTTCCACCCAAATGAATTGGCTTTTTGGGGGCTTTATCATATTCAAAAACTCACCAAACTTGGCGGAGGCCTTAAGCCTGTTTAAAATTTACGTATTTTAAAGTCGTAGCAAAAATTGCAACAGAAATGTCTCTACGGCGCCACCTAGAAATTGGAAAAACACCCTTTTTTACCCTCTGCTATTCACTTACTTTATCGTAGACACATGAAATTTGGTACACTTGTAGAACTCCCCAAGACGCTCAAAATTTACAATTAATGTCATAGTGCAAGTATCACAGGAAGTCAGCCATTTTTGATTGAAGTTCCCATTTTGACCCCATTTTTGCCGATTTTTGCCGTTTACAGCCTTTGTATTTAATCTATCTCCTCCTACGGATTTTGATTGATCGACTTCAAACTCGGTCAGTCTGTTCATAAGGCATGTCCCATCTAAAGTTATCTAAACGGTGAGTTTTTGAGTATGCTGAAGGGGGTTAGCAGGGGTCAAAGTTCACCTACTCGCCATAAAAAAATAAACTGCTATATCTCTTACACAGAAACTCACAGAAGCATCAAAGTTTCTGTGATTGATCATCATCGGGTCTTCTACAATACCCTATGGTCGAATGATGACATCACTTAGGCCACGCCCCCTGAGAACAGGAAGTGTAATGTTTTACTGTGAACTGTCGCTATCTGACCCCTTTGACCTCATCAACATGAAACTGTGCCCAGACACAGAGAACATGTTGGTGTATTGAGGACTCCAACCCCGACCAGCTACGATAGAGCAGGTGGGCGTGGTGGCGTGGCGAAGTGACCTCTAACGCCATCGCCATACGTTTGGCTCTCAATTCCACATTTTCGGGCCCAGCTGCTGCAAACTCATAAGGATGGACCCTCATCTACTCCCCAACAGGAATCCATCACAATATTTGGTGGGCGTAGCCTAATTTCTCCATAGCGCCCCCTAGAAAACTTTAAATGATCAGCCCCAAGCCATGCTTTAACCTACAAATACGAAACTTTGTACACATGTGTACCTTGTCAGGACGTACAAAAAAGTCTCTTGGAGCCATGGTCTAAACCCCACAGGAAGTCAGCCATTTTGGATTCAAGTTCGGTTTTTGACCCCATTTTTGCCGTTTACAGCCTTCGTATTTGATCTATCTCCTCCTAGGATTTCGATTGATCGGCTTCAAACTCGGTCAGTCTGTTCATAAGGCATGTCTCATCTAAAGTTATCTAAACGGTGAGTTTTTGAGTATGCTGAAGGGGGTTAGCAGGGGTCAAAGTTCACCTACTCGCCATAAAAACATAAACTGCTATATCTCCTACACAGAAACTCACAGAGGCACCAAAGTTTCTGTGATTGATCATCATCGGGTCTCCTACATTACCCTATGGTCGAATGATGACATCACTTAGGCCACGCCCCCTGAGAACAGGAAGTGTAATGTTTTACTGTGAACGTTCGCTATCCGACCCCTTTGACCTCATCAACATGAAACTGTGCCCAGACACAGAACACATGTTGGTGTATTGAGGATTCCAACCCCGACCAGCTACGATAGAGCAGGTGGGCATGGCGGCGTGGCGAAGTTACCTGTAACGCCATCGCCATACGTTTGGCTCTCAATACCATTTTCGGGCTCAGCTGCTGCAAACTCACAAGGATGAATATTTATCCACTCCCCGACTGGAATCCATCACAATATTTGTAGGGCGTGGCCTAATTTCTCTATAGCGCCCCCTAGAAAACAGCAGCCCATAGGTTATGTTGTTATTAATTATTTAAATATACATTATTATAACTTTATATATATATAAGTTTATTTTGTGGGTTAAAGTACAAACATTCATTCATTTTTGCTAGAAATAATACAAACAAAGTCATTCAGCAAAACTTATGACACAGCGAAGTAAGAACACACTGGGGTCAGTGTTGATGGAGTACTACTGGCACCTTGTGGAAAATACTGGTACTGCTAGTGCAATACCAGTATTGCGACAGCAGGAGGCAGTGGTACTCCATCAATGAGAAAACAGATCGACGCTACGTAATAACAGTCAGCTGGCGACAGCTGGAGCTGCAAAGTTTTCCTGAACATTTTGCTTGCTTTTTGGAGCCACAGAACTGGACTACGCTCAACATTTTGCTTGGATTTTGGAGTTGCAAATACGAACCACGCTTTGGAGCAAGAAGGCTCTGTTGGACCGGAGTTGGAGAAGTTTAATGGGCTCTTTGCACCTCAGCTTACACGTTCGGAAAAAACGGCTGAAATGTTTTTCCAAGGTAACAATTAATAATGTACATCGATCCGAAACCCCAACAAGTAAGGCAAAGAAAGGTTTTAAGATGTTCGCCTCGTTATACATTCACAGATATGAAGGTGAGTTTTATTTTCTTTAAACTGCTAGCACAAGCCTGCTAGCTTTCTAGTAAAAATCTGCTATTTAATTATCTAAAGATTTCTCAGCCATTCTAACGGACACTGTTTGTGCCTTATTTTCAAGCATATTACGTGTGTTTATTGTTAACGACAATAAAGCAGCGGGGAGGGGGGGGGGCAGATTACAGTTCAGACTTTTTGCTTGAAGTATGACGAAGAAAAACGAGCACAGAGCTTACTCTGGTGTCGGAGTTCTAGTTCAGCTGACTGTTCAGATTCAGTTATTACTTTTAGAAAAATATGGCCGTGTTGCTTAAGATTTCTGTGTTATTTCTTTTTATTACTTTTGCATGCTTGTTGTGAATGGCTCATTAAGACAGTTTTTAGAGCGGTGTGTACGGCGTTAGCTTCAAGTGGTAGCTTTAACTTGTAGCAACGAATATTTACAAGCTGTCTTAATTGAGGATGGCTTGGAAATCCATGAAAACTTAAACAAAGTACATAGTATTGTTTTATTTGTGTCTTAAGTACGACTTTGTCTTTTATAGCAGTCATAGTTTCTGAAAGTGGAAAAAAGAGCCGCATTCGGGTATACAGTTGTGACGTCAGCGCGGCAGGTGCAAAGAGCCCATTGCTGTTCGTTTAAACAGTCGTAACTCGCGGTGCGGTGAGTAATTTATTCCTTCCTGCTGGTTCTGGAAGCCGTCATGTTTGGAACAGTTATTCTGAGGAGGATGCTAACCCAATGCCCGAGGCCTGCAACGTTTTTAATGCTAAGGAAGCGCTTTACTAATTCAATAAACTGAATAGTGTGTTTGATACATCCAGTTTCATACATTCAGACTTGTTTGTTATTATGAGAAGATGTTTAAAATGTCGTTTGAAAGAGCTCTGAGAAAATGCTAAGTATCTTTTTACAGATCCATTGGGGTTTAATATTTAGTTGCAGCACTTCCTGTGATTAATACCTAATTAATGGGTGGGATTGAGCCTGTGCTATTGTTCTAAAGTGCTGAAAGTTAACTGTGCTCTGTTATTGTGCATTGCCCTTGGTTTATTACTGAACAGTGCGGTTTATTAAACTGATACATCTTAACCTTCACCATTTTCCTGACTCATTTCACGATAACGTTAAAGTTGCACTGCATTTACATCTCAGTTGTAGTTAACATCAAGCATGTGGGTGTGGCTTAGTGTAAAACTTTCACTATTTACCATGAAACATCAACATTAAATGACTTCCAAATGCAAGATCACAGCTGCATCATCACACTTCCTCTGTCTTTCTAGAGAACAGCCCTGAACACATTTCCATGGTCACTTGATGACCTCACTGTAGCCCCGCCCACTTTTAAGAGGCAGTCACATGTTTTTTCTGCTGTATGTTTTACTGTTATTCTATAATTTATATGGGTTTCATCATGTGAATACTGACTAAAAACGATAACATGATGAACTCTATGAATGCTGGCTGCTGACCGAACCGCATTGGGGTGTAGAAATGACGAAATGCATTACTTCGCCACGTGCATATGATCGGCTCTAAATGACACGTGGATCATCGGACTGGCGCCAAATTGAAAACGTATGACCTTTGTTGACCTCTAAAGAGCAAAACAGCATTGAAATGTATTTTGACTCCACTGCGCCCCTACATTAATCCGCCAGCTGTATTTCCTCGCTAAACCAATGAATCTATACCACATTTTTTTTGCATCTTGAAGGATAGCCGCCGAACGCATAGATGCGTACCGCCTGGTGGACGGGCGCGGAAACTGCGCAACAACTTCTGTCTTAGCACGTGCGCAGCGTTGATGGAAACTGAGCAACAGCTTCCGCGGTGCGGGCGGAGGCGCTGAAAACTGCGTGAGAGCTTCTGTGGTGGCTGGCGTGAGGCGGCGGTTGCTCGTACCCCGCGGTGGCAATAGGCCGGAGCGGCGCTTGGCTGCGAGGGCCGTTCGAGGCTGCTTGCAGCTTTAATTATTATTATTATTTTTCTTCCCACCTCTTTGGGGGGCTTTTTGGGGGCCTTATCATATTGGAAAACTCACCAAACTTGGCGGAGGCCTTAAGCCTGTTTAAAAATTTTGATTTTTAAGGTCATCACAAAAATCCCACAAGAAATGGCTCAATAGCGCCACCTAGAAATTTTCTAAGGACCCTTTGCTATTCACTTACTTTATCCTAGAGACATGAAATTTGGTACACTTGTAGAGCTCTCCAGGACGCTCAAAATTTACTATTAATCTCATAGTACAAGTATCACAGGAAGTCAGCCATTTTGGATTGAAGGTCCAATTTTGAGGCCATTTTTGCCATTTACAGCCTTCGTATTTGATCGAACTCCTCCTAGGGATTTCGATTGATCGGCTTCAAACTCGGTCAGTCTGTTCATAAGGCATGTCCCATCTAAAGTTATCAAAACTGTGAGTTTTTGAGTATGCTGAAGGGGGTTTAGCAGGGGTCAAAGTTCACCTACTCGCCAAAAAAACATAAACTGCTATATCTCCTACACAGAAACTCACAGAGGCACCAAAGTTACTGTGATTAATCATCATTGGCTGCCCTACAATACCCTATGGTCGAATGATGACATCACTTAGACCACGCCCCCTGAGAACAGGAAGTGTAATGTTTTACTGTGAACTTTCACTATCTGACCCCTTTGACCTCATCAACATGAAACTGTGCCCAGACACAGAGAACATGTTGGTGTGTTGAGGATTCCAACCCCGACCAGCTTCGATGGAGCAGGTGGACATGGGGGCGTGGCGAAGTGACCTGTAACGCCATCGCCATACGTTTGGCTCTCAATTCCACATTTTCGTCCCAGCTACTCCAAACTCACAAGGATGGTCCCTCATCAAGTCCCCTACAGGAATCCATCACAATATTTGGTGGGCGTGGCCTAATTTCTCTATAGCGCCCCCTAGAAAATTTTAAATGATCAGCCCCAAGCCATGCTTTAACCTACAATTACGAAACTTTGTACACATTTGTATCATGTCAGGACTTAAAAGAAAGTCTCTTGGAGCCATGGTCTAAACCCCACAGGAAGTCGGCCATTTTGGATTGAAGTTCAGATTTTGACCCCATTTTTGCCGTTTACAGCCTTCCTATTTGATCGAACTCCTCCTAGAGATTTCGATTGATTGGCTTCAAACTCGGTCAGTCTGCTCATAAGGCATGTCCCATCTAAAGTTATCAAAACGGTGAGTTTTGAGAATGCTGAAGGGGGTTCGCAGGGGTCAAAGTTCACCTACTCGCCGTAAAAAAATAAACTGCTATATCTCCTACACAGAAACTCACAGAGGCACCAAAGTTTCTGTGATTGATCATCATCGGGTGTCCTACAATACCCTATGGTCGAATGATGACATCACTTAGGCCACGCCCCCTGAGAAAAGGAAGTGTCATGTTTTACTTTGAACGGTCGCTATCTGACCCCTTTGACCTCATCAACATGAAACTGTGCTCAGACACAGAAGACATGTTGGTGTGTTGAGGATTCCAACCCCGACCAGCTTCGATGGAGCAGCTGGGCGTGGCGGCGTGACGAAGTGACCTGTAACGCCATCGCCATACGTTTGGCTCTCAATTCCACATTTTTGGGCGCAGCTGCTCCAAACTCACAAGGATGGATCTTCATCCACTCCCCGACAGGAATCCATCACAATATTTGTAGGGTGTGGCCTAATTTCTCTATAGCGCCCCCTAGAAAATTTTAAATGATCAGCCCAAGCCATGCTTTAGCCTACAATTACGAAACTTTGTACACGTGTGTACCATGTCAGGACTTACAAAAAAGTCTCTTGGAGCCATGGTCTAAACCCCAGAGGAAGTCGGCCATTTTAGATTGAAGTTCAGATTTGATCCCATTTTTGCCGTTTATAAACCATTTCAGTAATTCGCCACTTGGGGTCAGTATTGCTCCACAAATGAAACAGCGATAAACAGGATGAAGAACAATATCAGTATTTCGCCAGTAGGTGTCAGTGTTCCTCCACCAATGACAAACAGATCCACGGGCGGATGGGCGCGAAAACTTTGTGAGAGCGTTGCCATGAAATTTCTAAAAGGATAGAAATGTCTCAGATAATTTTTGTTGAATTAAATCATGTAGTAAATGTAGCGTTTTCTTACTTCTTACAAACCATTTCAGTAATTCGCCAATCTGAGTAAGAATTACTCCAACAATGAAATAGAGTGCTTTAGAAACACAGCTGAAAATGATGAAATGACGAACAGTAGTACTTCGCCATGTGCATATGATCGGCTGTAAATTACACGTGGATCTTCCGACTGACGCCAAATTGGATACGTATGACCTTTGTTGACCTCTAAAGAGCGAAACAGCATTGAAACGTAGTTTGACTCCACTGCGCCCCCTACATTAATCCGCCAGCTATATTTCCTCGCTAAACCAATGAATCTGCACCACATTTTTTTGGCATCGTCAAGGAGCGCAGCCGAACGCATCGATGCGTACCACCTGGTGGACGGGCGCAGAAACTGCGCAACAACTTCTGTGTTAGCACGTGGGCAGCGTTGATGGAAACTGAGCAACAGCTTCCGCGGTGCGGGCGGAGGCGCAGAAAACTGCGTGAGAGCTTCTGTGGTGGCTGGCGTGAGGCGATGGTTGCTAATACCCCGCGGTGGCAATAGGCCGGAGCGGCGCTTGGCTGCGAGGGCCGTTCGAGGCTGCTTGCAGCTTTAATTATTATTATTTTTCTTCCCACCTCTTTGGGGGGCTTTTTGGGGGCCTTATCATATTGGAAAACTCACCAAACTTGGCGGAGGCCTTAAGCCTGTTTAAAAATTTTGATTTTTAAGGTCATCACAAAAATCCCACAAGAAATGGCTCAATAGCGCCACCTAGAAATTTTCTAAGGACCCTTTGCTATTCACTTACTTTATCCTAGAGACATGAAATTTGGTACACTTGTAGAGCTCCCCAGGACGCTCAAAATTTACAATTAATGTCATAGTGCAAGTATCACAGGAAGTCGGCCATTTTGGATTGAAGGTCCAATTTTGAGGCCATTTTTGCCGTTTACAGCCTCCGTATTTGATCGAACTCCTCCTAGGGATTTCGATTGATCGGCTTCAAACTCGGTCAGTCTGTTCATAAGGCATGTCCCATCTAAAGTTATCAAAACTGTGAGTTTTTGAGTATGCTGAAGGGGGTTAGCAGGGGTCAAAGTTCACCTACTCGCCATGAAAACATAAACTGCTATATCTCCTACACAGAAACTCACAGAGGAACCAGAGTTACTGTGATTAATCATCATTGGCTGCCCTACAATACCCTATGGTCGAATGATGACATCACTTAGACCACGCCCCCTGAGAACAGGAAGTGTCATGTTTTACTGAGAATGGTCGCTATCTGACCCCTTTGACCTCATCAACATGAAACTGTGCCCAGACACAGAGAACATGTTGGTGTGTTGAGGACTCCAACCCCGACCAGCTTTGATGGAGCAGGTGGGCGTGGCGGCGTGGCGAAGTGACCTGTAACGCCATCGCCATACGTTTGGCTCTCAATTCCACATTTTCAGGCCCAGCTGCTCCAACCTCACAAGGATGGTCCCTCATCTACTCCCCTACAGGAATCCATCACAATATTTGGTGGGCGTGGCCTAATTTCTCTATAGCGCCCCCTAGAAACTTTAAATGATCAGCCCCAAGCCATGCTTTAACCTACAATTACGAAACGTTGTACACATGTGTACCTTGTCAGGACTTACAAAAAAGTCTCTTGGAGCCATGGTCGAACCCCACAGGAAGACGGCCATTTTAGATTGAAGTTCAGATTTTGACCCCATTTTTGCCGTTTACAGCCTTCCTATTTGATCGAACTCCTCCTAGGGATTTCGATTGATCGGCTTCAAACTCGGTCAGTCTGCTCATAAGGCATGTCCCATCTAAAGTTATCAAAACGGTGAGTTTTTGAGAATGCTGAAGGGGGGTTAGCAGGGGTCAAAGTTCACCTACTCCCCATAAAAAATAAACTGCTATATCTCCACACAGAAACTCACAGAGGCACCAAAGTTTCTGTGATTGATCATCATCGGGTGTCCTACAATACCCTATGGTCGAATGATGACATCACTTAGGCCACGCCCCCTGAGAAAAGGAAGTGTTATGTTTTACTCTGAACGGTCGCTATCTGACCCCTTTGACCTCATCAACATGAAACTGTGCCCAGACACAGAAGACATGTTGGTGTGTTGAGGATTCCAACCCCGACCAGCTTCGATGGAGCAGCTGGGCGTGGCGGCGTGGCGAAGTCACCTGTAACGCCATCGCCATACGTTTGGCTCTCAATTCCACATTTTTGGGCGCAGCTGCTCCAAACTCACAAGGATGGATCTTCATCCACTCCCCAACAGGAATCCATCACAATATTTGTAGGGTGTGGCCTAATTTCTCTATAGCGCCCCCTAGAAAATTCTAAATGATCAGCCCCAAGCCATGCTTTAACCTACAATTACGAAACTTTGTACACGTGTGTACCATGTCAGGACTTACAAAAAAGTCTCTTGGAGCCATGGTCTAAACCCCAGAGGAAGTCGGCCATTTTTGATTGAAGTTCAGATTTTCATCCCATTTTTCCCGTTTATAAACCATTTCGGTAATTTGCCACTTGCGGTCAGTATTGCTCCACAAATGAAACAGCAGATAAACAGGATGAAGAACAATATCAGTATTTCGCCAGTAGGTGTCAGTGTTCCTCCACCAATGACAAACAGATCCACGGGCGGATGGGCGTGAAACTTTGTGAGAGCGTTGCCATGAAATTTCTAAAAGGATAGAAATGTCTCAGATAATTTTTGTTGAATTAAATCATGCAGTAAATGTAGCGTTTTCTTACTTCTTACAAACCATTTCAGTAATTCGCCACTCTGAGTAAGTATTACTCCAACAATGAAATAGAGTGCTTTAGAAACACAGCTGAAGATGATGAAAAATGACGAACAGTAGTACTTCGCCATGTGCATACGATCGGCTGTAAATGACACGTGGATCATCCGACTGACGCCAAATTGGATACGTATGACCTTTGTTGACCTCTAAAGAGAACAACAGCATTTAAATATATTTTGACTCCACTGCGCGTCCTACATTAATCCGCCAGCTATATTTCCTCGCTAAACCAATGAATCTGCACCACATTTTTTGCATCGTCAAGGAGCGCCTCCGAACGCATCAGTGCGTACCGCCTGGTGGACGGGCGCGGAAACTGCGCAACAACTTCTGTGTTAGCACGTGGCCAGCGTTGATGGAAACTGAGCAACAGCTTCCGCGGTGCGGGCGGAGGAGCTGAAAACTGCGTGAGAGCTTCTGTGGTGGCTGACGTGAGGCGACGGTTGCTAGTACCCCGCGGTGGCAATAGGCCGGAGCGGCGCTTGGCTGCGAGGGCCGTTCGAGGCTGCTTGCAGCTTTAATTAGGCCCGAGCAGCTAAGCGCTGCGAAGGCCTATTGTTTTCCTACTGTTTCTTATTATTATTCTGCCCCCCTAAAGAGGGGCCTTTTTGGGGGCTTTATCATATTCAAAAACTCACCAAACTTGGCGGACGCGTAAAGGGAGTTTCAAAATTTTGTATTTTAAGGTCATCGCAAAAATCCCATAAGAAATGGCTCAATAGCGCCACCTAGAAATTTTCAAAGGACCCTTTGCTATTCACTTACTTTATCCTAGAGACATGAAATTTGGTACACTTGTAGAGCTCCCCAAGATGCTTCAAATTTACAATTAATGTCATAGTGCAAGTATCACAGGAAGTCAGCCATTTTGGATTGAAGGTCCAATTTTGGGCCATTTTTGCCGTTTACAGCCTTCGTATTTGATCGAACTCCTCCTAGGGATTTCGATTGATCGGCTTGAAACTCGGTCAGTCTGTTCATAAGGCATGTCCCATCTAAAGTTATCAAAACGGTGAGTTTTTGAGTATGCTGAAGGGGGTTAGCAGGGGTCAAAGTTCACCTACTCGGCATAAAAAAATAAACTGCTATATCTCCTACACAGAAACTCACAGAGGCACCAAAGTTTCTGTGATTGATCATTATCGGGTCTCCTACAATACCCTATGGTCGAATGATGACATCACTTAGGCCACGCCCCATGAGAACAGGAAGTGTCATGTTTTACTGTGGACGGTCGCTATCTGACCCCTTTGACCTCATCAACATGAAACTGTGCCAAGACACAGAGAACATGTTGGTGTGTTGAGGATTCCAACCCCGACCAGCTTTGATGGAGCAGATGGTCGTGGCGGCGTGGTGAAGTGACCTGTAACGCCATCGCCATACGTTTTGGCTCTCAATTCCACATTTTCAGGCCCAGCTGCTCCAAACTCACAAGGATGGATCCTAATACACTCCCTTACAGGAATCCATCACAATATTTGGTGGGCGTGGCCTAATTTCTCTATAGCGCCCCCTAGAAAATTTTAAATGATCAGCCCCAAGCCATGCTTTGACCTACAATTACGAAACTTTGTACACATTTGTATCATGTCAGGACTTAAAAGAAAGTCTCTTGGAGCCATGGTCTAAACCCCACAGGAAGTCGGCCATTTTGGATTGAAGTTCAGATTTTGACCCCATTTTTGCCGTTTACAGCCTTCCTATTTGATCGAACTCCTCCTAGAGATTTTGATGATTGGCTTCAAACTCGGTCAGTCTGCTCATAAGGCATGTCCCATCTAAAGTTATCAAAACGGTGAGTTTTTGAGTATGCTGAAGGGGGGTTAGCAGGGGTCAAAGTTCACCTACTCGCCGTAAAAAAAGAAACTGCTATATCTCCTACACAGAAACTCACAGAGGCACCAAAGTTTCTGGGATTGATCATCATCGGGTGTCCTACAATACCCTATGGTCGAATGATGACATCACTTAGGCCACGCCCCCTGAGAAAAGGAAGTGTCATGTTTTACTCTGAACGGTCGCTATCTGACCCCTTTGACCTCATCAACATGAAACTGTGCACAGACACAGAAGACATGTTGGTGTGTTGAGGATTCCAACCCCGACCAGCTTCAATGGAGCAGCTGGGCGTGGCGGCGTGGCGAAGTGACCTGTAACGCCATCGCCATACGTTTGGCTCTCAATTCCACATTTTTGGGCACAGCTGCTCCAAACTCACAAGGATGGATCTTCATCCACTCCCCGACAGGAATCCATCACAATATTTGTAGGGTGTGGCCTAATTTATCTATAGCGCCCCCTAGAAAATTTTAAATCATCAGCCCCAAGCCATACTTTAACCTACAATTACGAAACTTTGTACACGTGTGTACCATGTCAGGACTTACAAAACAGTCTCTTGGAGCCATGGTCTAAACCCCACAGGAAGTCGGCCATTTTAGATTGAAGTTCAGATTTTGATCCCATTTTTGACGTTTATAAACCATTTCAGTAATTCGCCACTTGGGGTCAGTATTGCTCCAAAAATGAAACAGCAGATAAACAGGATGAAGAACAATATCAGTATTTCGCCAGTAGGTGTCAGTGTTCCTCCACCAATGACAAACAGATCCACGGGCGGATGGGCGTGAAAACTTTGTGAGAGCGTTGCCATGACATTTCTAAAAGGATAGAAATGTCTCAGATAATTTTTTTGTTGAATTAAATCATGCAGTAAATGTAGCGTTTTCTTACTTCTTACAAACCATTTCAGTAATTCGCCACTCTGAGTAAGTATTACTACAACAATGAAATAGAGTGCTTTAGAAACACAGCTGAAAATGATGAAAAATGACGAACTGTAGTACTTCGCCATGTGCATATGATCGGCTGTAAATGACACGTGGATCATCCGACTGACGCCAAATTGGATACGTATGACCTTTGTTGACCTCTAAAGAGAACAACAGCATTGAAATATATTTTGACTCCACTGCGCGTCCTACATTAATCCGCCAGCTATATTTCCTCGCTAAACCAATGAATCTGCAGCACATTTTTTGAATCGTCAAGGAGCGCCTCCGAACGCATCAGTGCCTACCGCCTGGTGGACGGGCGTGGAAACTGCGCAACAACTTCTGTGTTAGCACGTGGTCAGCGTTGATGGAAACTGAGCAACAGCTTCCGCGGTGCGGGCGGAGGAGCTGAAAACTGCGTGAGAGCTTCTGTGGTGGCTGACTGAGGCGACGGTTGCTAGTACCCCGCGGTGGCAATAGGCCGGAGCTGCGCTTGGCTGCGAGGGCCGTTCGAGGCTGCTTGCAGCTTTAATTATTATTATTATTATTATTATTATTTTTCTTCCCACCTCTTTGGGGGGCTTTTTGGGGGCCTTATCATATTGGAAAACTCACCAAACTTGGCGGAGGCCTTAAGCCTGTTTAAAAATTTTGATTTTTAAGGTCATCACAAAAATCCCACAAGAAATGGCTCAATAGCGCCACCTAGAAATTTTCAAAGGACCCTTTGCTATTCACTTACTTTATCGTAGAGACATGAAATTTGGTACACTTGTAGAGCTCCCCAGGACGCTCAAAATTTACAATTAATGTCATAGTGCAAGTATCACAGGAAGTCGGCCATTTTGGATTGAAGGTCCAATTTTGAGGCCATTTTTGCCGTTTACAGCCTCCGTATTTGATCGAACTCCTCCTAGGGATTTCGATTGATCGGCTTCAAACTCGGTAAGTCTGTTCATAAGGCATGTCCCATCTAAAGTTATCAAAATGGTGAGTTTTTGAGTATGCTGAAGGGGGGTTAGCAGGGGTCAAAGTTCACCTACTCGCCATAAAAACATAAACTGCTATATCTCCTACACAGAACTCACAGAGGAACCAGAGTTACTGTGATTAATCATCATTGGCTGCCCTACAATACCCTATGGTCGAATGATGACATCACTTAGACCACCCCCTGAGAACAGGAAGTGTCATGTTTTACTGAGAACGGTCGCTATCTGACCCCCTTTGACCTCATCAACATGAAACTGTGCCCAGACACAGAGAACATGTTGATGTGTTGAGGATTCCAACCCCGACCAGCTTCGATAGAGCAGGTGGGCATGGGGGCGTGGCGAAGTGACCTGTAACGCCATCGCCATACGTTTGGCTCTCAATTCCACATTTTCAGGCCCAGCTGCTCCAAACTCACAAGGATGGTCCCTCATCAACTCCCCTACAGGAATCCATCACAATATTTGGTGGGCGGCCTAATTTCTCTATAGCGCCCCCTAGAAAATTTTAAATGATCAGCCCCAAGCCATGCTTTGACCTACAATTACGAAACTTTGTACACATTTGTATCATGTCAGGACTTAAAAGAAAGTCTCTTGGAGCCATGGTCTAAACCCCACAGGAAGTCGGCCATTTTGGATTGAAGTTCAGATTTTGACCCCATTTTTGCCGTTTACAGCCTTCCTATTTGATCGAACTCCTCCTAGAGATTTCGATTGATCGGCTTCAAACTCGGTCAGTCTGCTCATAAGGCATGTCCCATCTAAAGTTATCAAAACGGTGAGTTTTTGAGAATGCTGAAGGGGGGTTAGCAGGGGTCAAAGTTCACCTACTCGCCGTAAAAAATAAACTGCTATATCTCCTACACAGAAACTCACAGAGGCACCAAAGTTTTCTGGAATTGATCATCATCGGGTGTCCTACAATACCCTATGGTGGAATGATGACATCACTTAGGCCACGCCCCCTGAGAAAAGGAAGTGTCATGTTTTACTCTGAATGGTCGCTATCTGACCCCTTTGACCTCATCAACATGAAACTGTGCCCAGACACAGAAGACATGTTGGTGTATTGACGATTCCAACCCAGACCAGCTTTGATGGAGCAGCTGGAGTGGCGCCGTGGCGAAGTGACCTGTAACGCCATCGCCATACGTTTGGCTCTCAATTCCACATTTTTGGCCACAGCTGCTCCAAACTCACAAGGATGGATCTTCATCCACTCCCCGACAGGAATCCATCACAATATTTGTAGGGTGTGGCCTAATTTATCTATAGCGCCCCCTAGAAAATTTTAAAAGATCAGCCCCAAGCCATGCTTTAACCTACAATTACGAAACTTTGTACACGTGTGTACCATGTCAGGACTTACAAAAAAGTCTCTTGGAGCCATGGTCTAAACCCCAGAGGAAGTCGGCCATTTTAGATTGAAGTTCAGATTTTGATTCCATTTTTGCCGTTTATAAACCATTAAAGTAATTCGCCACTTGGGGTCAGTATTGCTCCACAAATGAAACAGCAGATAAACAGGATGAAGAACAATATCAGTATTTCGCCAGTAGGTGTCAGTGTTCCTCCACCAATGACAAACAGATCCACGGGCGGATGGGCGTGAAAACTTTGTGAGAGCGTTGCCATGACATTTCTAAAAGGATAGAAATGTCTCAGATAATTTTTTGTTGAATTAAATCATGCAGTAAATGTAGCGTTTTCTTACTTCTTACAAACCATTTCAGTAATTCGCCACTCTGAGTAAGTATTACTCCAACAATGAAATAGAGTGCTTTAGAAACACAGCTGAAGATGATGAAAAATGACGAACTGTAGTACTTCGCCATGTGCATATGATCGGCTGTAAATGACACGTGGATCATCCGACTGACGACAAATTGGATACGTATGACCTTTGTTGACCTCTAAAGAGAACAACAGCATTGAAATATATTTTGACTCCACTGCGCGTCCTACATTAATCCGCCAGCTATATTTCCTCGCTAAACCAATGAATCTGCACCACATTTTTTGCATCGTCAAGGAGCGCCTCCGAACGCATCAGTGCGTACCGCCTGGTGGACGGGCGCGGAAACTGCGCAACAACTTCTGTGTTAGCAGGTGGCCAGCGTTGATGGAAACTGAGCAACAGCTTCCGCGATGCGGGCGGAAGAGCTGAAAACTGCGTGAGAGCTTCTGTGGTGGCTGGCGTGAGGCGCCGGTTGCTAGTACCCCGCGGTGGCAATAGGCCGGAGCGGCGCTTGGCTGCGAGGGCCATTCGAGGCTGCTTGCAGCTTTAATTATTATTATTATTATTATTATTACGATTCTCCCTCCAAATGAATTGGCTTTTTGGGGCTTTATCATATTCAAAAACTCACCAAACTTGGCGGAGGCCTTAAGCCTGTTTCAAATTTACGTATTTTAAAGTCGTCGCAAAATTCCACAAGAAATGGCTCAATAGCGCCACCTAGAAATTTTCAAAGGACCCTTTGCTATTCACTTACTTCATCGTAGAGACATGAAATTTGGTACACTTGTAGAGCTCCCCAAGATGCTCAAAATTTACAATTAATGTCATAGTGCAAGTATCACAGGAAGTCAGCCATTTTGGATTGAAGGTCAAATTTTCACCCCATTTTTGCCGTTTACAGCCTTCGTATTTGATCCAACTCCTCCTAGGGATTTCGATTGATCGGCTTCAAACTCGGTCAGTCTGTTCATAAGGCATGTCCCATCTAAAGTTATCAAAACGGTGAGTTTTTGAGTATGCTGAAGGGGGGTTAGCAGGGGTCAAAGTTCACCTACTCGCCATAAAAAAATAAACTGCTATATCTCCTACACAGAAACTCACAGAGGCACCAAAGTTACTGTGATTGATCATCATCGGCTGCCCTACAATACCCTATGGTCGAATGATGACATCACTTAGGCCACGCCCCCTGAGAACAGGAAGTGTAATGTTTTACTGTGAACTGTCGCTATCTGACCCCTTTGACCTCATCAACATGAAACTGTGCCCAGACACAGAAAACATGTTGGTGTATTGAGGATTCCAACCCCGACCAGCTTCGATGGAGCAGGTGGGCGTGGGGGCGTGGCGAAGTGACCTGTAACGCCATCGCCATACGTTTGGCTCTCAATTCCACATTTTTGGGCCCAGCTGCTCCAATTTCACAAAGATGGACCCTCATCTACTCCCCGACAGGAATCCATCACAATATTTGGTGGGTGTGGCCTAATTTCTCTATAGCGCCCCCTAGAACACTTTAAATGATCAGCCCCAAGCCATGCTTTAACCTACAATTACGAAACTTTGTACACGTGTGTACCTTGTCAGGACTTACAAAAAAGTCTCTTGGAGCCATTGTGTAAACCCCACAGGAAGTCAGCCATTTTGGATTGAAGTTTGGATTTTGACCCATTTTTGCCATTTACAGCCTTCCTATTTGATCGAACTCCTCCTAGGGATTTTCATTGATCGGCTTCAAACTCCGTCAGTCTGTTCATAAGGCATGTCCCATCTAAAGTTATCAAAACGGTGAGTTTTTGAGTATGCTGAAGGGGGTTAGCAGGGGTCAAAGTTCACCTACTCCCCATAAAAAATAAACTGCTATATCTCCTACACAGAAACTCACAGAGGAACCAAAGTTTGAGTGATTGATCATCATCGGGTATCCTAGAATACCCTATGGTCGAATGATGACATCACTTAGGCCACGCCCCCTGAGAACAGGAAGTGTAATGTTTTACTGTGAACGTTCGCTATCTGACCCCTTTGACCTCATCAACATGAAACTGTGCCCAGACACAGAAGACATGTTGGTGTATTGAGGATTCCAACCCCGACCAGATTCGATGGAGCAGGTGGGCGTGGCGGCGTGGCGAAGTGACCTGTAACGCCATCGCCATACGTTTGGCTCTCAATTCCACATTTTTGGGCGCAGCTGCTCCAAACTCACAAGGATGGATCTTCATCCACTCCCCGACAGGAATCCATCACAATATTTGTAGGGTGTGGCCTAATTTCTCTATAGCGCCCCCTAGAAAATTTTAAATGATCAGCCCCAAGCCATGCTTTAACCTACAATTACGAAACTTTGTACACATGTGTACCATGTCAGGACTTACAAAAAAGTCTCTTGGAGCCATGGTCTAAACCCCAGAGGAAGTCGGCCATTTTAGATTGAAGTTCAGATTTTGATCCCATTTTTGGCGTTTATAAACCATTTCAGTACTTCGCCACTTGGGTCAGTATTGCTCCACAAATGAAACAGCAGATAATCAGGATGAAGAACAATATCAGTATTTCGCCAGTAGGTGTCAGTGTTCCTCCACCGATGATAAACAGATCCATGGGCGGATGGGCGTGAAAACTTTGAGTGTGTTGCCATGACATTTCTAAAAGGATAGAAATGTCTCAGATAATTTTTGTTGAATTAAATCATGCAGTAAATGTAGCGTTTTCTTACTTCTTACAAACCATTTCAGTTATTCGCCACTCTGAGTAAGTATTACTCCAACAATGAAATAGAGCGCTTTAGAAACACAGCTGAAAATGATGAAAAATGACCAACAGTAGTACTTCGCCATATGCATATGATCGGCTGTAAATGACACGTGGATCATCCGACTGACGACAAATTGGATACGTATGACCTTTGTTGACCTCTAAACAGAACAACAGCATTGAAATATATTTTGACTCCACTGCGCGTCCTACATTAATCCGCCAGCTATATTTCCTCGCTAAACCAATGAATCTGCACCACATTTTTTGCATCGTCAAGGAGCGCCTCCGAACGCATGAGTGCGTACCGCCTGGTGGATGGGCGCGGAAACTGCGCAACAACTTCTGTGTTAGCACGTGGCCAGCGTTGATGGAAACTGAGCAACAGCTTCCGTGGTGCGGGCGGAAGAGCTGAAAACTGCGTGAGAGCTTCTGTGGTGGCTGGCGTGAGGCGCCGGTTGCTAGTACCCCACGGTGGCAATAGGCCGGAGCGGCGCTTGGCTGCGAGGGCCGTTCGAGGCTGCTTGCAGCTTTAATTACGATTCTCCCTCCAAATGAATTGGCTTTTTGGGGCTTTATCATATTCAAAAACTCACCAAACTTGGCGGAGGCCTTAAGCCTGTTTCAAATTTACGTATTTTAAAGTCGACGCAACAATTGCAAAAAAAATGGCTCAATAGCGCCACCTAGAAATTTTCAAAGGACCTTTTGCTATTCACTTACTTCATCGTAGAGACATGAAATTTGGTACACTTGTACAGCTCCCCAAGACGCTCAAAATTTACAATTAATGTCATAGTGCAAGTATCACAGGAAGTCAGCCATTTTGGATTGAAGGTCCAATTTTGAGGCCATTTTTGCCGTTTACAGCCTTCGTATTTGATCGAACTCCTCCTAGGGATTTTGATTGATCGGCTTCAAACTCGGTCAGTCTGTTCATAAGGCATGTCCCATCTAAAGTTATCAAAACTGTGAGTTTTTGAGTATGCTGAAGGGGGATTAGCAGGGGTCAAAGTTCACCTACTCGCCATAAAAAAATAAACTGCTATATCTCCTACACAGAAACTCAGACGCACCAAAGTTTCTGTGATTGATCATCATCGGGTCTCCTACAACATCCTATGGTCAAGTGATGACATCACTTAGGCCACGCCCCCTGAGAACAGGAAGTGTCATGTTTTACTGTGAAAGGTTGCTATCTGACCTCATCAACATGAAACTGTGCCCAGACACAGAAAACATGTTGGTGTATTGAGGATTCCAACCCCGACCAGCTTCAATGCAGCAGGTGGGCGTGGTGGCGTGGCGAAGTGACCTCTAACGCCATCGCAATACGTTTGGCTCTCAATTCCACATTTTCGGGCCCAGCTGCTCCAAACTCACAAGGATGGACAGTCATCTACTCCCGGACAGGAATCCATCACAATATTTGGTGGGCGTGGCCTAATTTCTCTATAGCGCCCCCTAGAAAACTTTAAATGATCAGCCCCAAGCCATGCTTTAACCTACAATTACGAAACTTTGTACACGTGTGTACCTTGTCAGGACTTACAAAAAAGTCTCTTGGAGCAATGGTCTAAACCCCACAGGAAGTCGGCCATTTTAGATTGAAGTTCAGATTTTGACCCATTTTTGCAGTTTACAGCCTTCGTATTTGATCGAACTCCTCCTAGAGATATCGATTGATCGGCTTCAAACTCGGTCAGTCTGTTCATAAGCATGTCCCATCTAAAGTTATCAAAACGGTGAGTTTTTGAGTATGCTGAAGGGGGGTTAGCAGGGGTCAAAGTTCAGCTACTCGCCGTAAAAAAATAAACTGCTATATCTCCTACACAGAAACTCACAGAGGCACCAAAGTTTCAGTGATTGATCATCATCGGGTCTCCTACAATACCCTATGGTCGAATGATGACATGACTTAGGCCACGCCCCCTGAGAACAGGAAGTGTAATGTTTTACTGTGAAAGGTTGCTATCTGACCCCTTTGACCTCATCAATATGAAACTGTGACCAGACACTGAAGACATGTTGGTGTATTGAGGATTTCAACCCCGACCAGCTACGATGGAGCAGGTGGGCGTGACGGCATGGCGAAGTGACCTGTAACGCCATCGCCATACGTTTGGCTCTCAATTCCATATTTTTGGGCCCAGCTGCTGCAAACTCACAAGGATGGATCCCCATCACCTCCCCGACAGGAATCCATCACAATATTTGGTGGGCGTGGCCTAATTTCTCTCTAGCGCCCCCTAGAAAACAGCAGCCCATAGGTTATGTTATGTTATTAATTATTTAAATATACATTATTATAAGTTTTTTATATATATATAAGTTTATTTTGTGGGTTACAGTACAAACATTCATTCATTTTTGCCAGAAATAATACAAAGAAAGTCATTCAGCAAAACTTATGACAGCGAAGTAAGACACTGGGATCAGTGTTGATGGAGTACCACTGGCGCCTTGTGGCAAATACTGGTACTGCTGGTGCAATACCAGTATTTCGCCAGCAGGAGGCAGTGGTACTCCATCCCTGGAGTGCATATGATCGGCTCTAAATGACACATGGATCATCCGACTGGCACCAAATTGAAAACGTATGACCTTTGTTGACCTCTAAAGAGCAAAACAGCATTGAAATGTATTTTGACTACACTGCGCCCCCTACATTAATGCGCCAGCTATATTTCCTCGCTAAACCAATGAATCTATACCACATTTTTTTGCATCGTGAAGGATCGCCGCCGAACGCATCGATGCGTACCGCCTGGTGGACGGGCGCGGAAACTGCGCAACAACTTCTGTCTTAGCACGTGCGCAGCATTGATGGAAACTGAGCAACAGCTTCCGCGGTGCGGGCGGAGGAGCTGAAAACTGCGTGAGAGCTTCTGTGGTGGCTGGCGTGAGGCGGCGGTTGCTCGTACCCCGCGGTGGCAATAGGCCGGAGCGGCGCTTGGCTGCGAGGGCCGTTCGAGGCTGCTTGCAGCTTTAATTTAGTTTCCAATTTTATATTGCAAGTGTAATTACGGAACCTTACTGACACCTAGTGGCTATTGTTTGTTTAGTAAATTTAGTCAGTCACACATGGTGTTAACGACTGCTTAGACACGTTTGTCCCTTGGACACTATTTGTCTGTAAGTTCATTTAATTTTTTGTCATAACAATATTGAGAGCTAATTGGGAGTCATTTGTTTGTTGTAATCTAGTTGTTTTCTGTATCTTGACTGTGGTTGATGTGTACTTTTGTGCTTTGTTACAGTTTTACAAAGAAAAATAAAAAGAAAGAGAAAAAATAAAAACAAAGCAGAGTTGCAAAATAAAACAAGAAAACTCAAGGACTGGATTGTTTTCAACTCAACGACCTTTGAAAGTGTTATCCAGCTGTCTAGCTTTGTAAGAGTTACACATCGTGAGGGCAGCTTATGTTCTAATGTGATGACAATTGTTAATTAGGCTCATCTGAATGAATTGCAAGACTAATGGAATAAACAGATAGTGTTATGTAAGGCCTTCTGCAAAATATTAAGCATGATTTAGGCTCGTTTTGCAACAAGCAGAAGTGAGCACCGTGCAATTTATGTTTTTCAAAATATTCAAGAGTTAAAGCAGCAGTATTTAACTTTTATTTAAAAAATTTAAAACTGTCACTATGTTGTAAAAAGATAAAGCTCATTCACTGAAATATAGTGTAGTATATAATTTTTATCTGTATGCATTTTCTTGATGATTTGACACACATTTTTTGTTCATGTTATTTTCTAAATAAATATTTTCCTTTCACTTACCATTGATGACTTCTATTTCCCAGTTGCCTCGAGTACCCTCTGGTATAATTTGAAAAGTGAATGGAGCAGCATTTGGACTGACATCTTCATCAAATGCAGTAACATACACAGTCTTTTTATTAGAGCATAGACTGCTGTAAGTAGTGGTCAAAGTGGGACAGTGGTCATTGGAGTCAGTGACCTGAATGGCTATTGTTCCAGTGGCTGTCTTTGCTGGCATGTCTGTGGATGACAAGAGCTTAGTGTAATATTACAAAGAAGAACTGATCACTGTTCAAGACTTGTTTTCAGCATTTTGTACACAATGTTCCACTTCTCTTTATAACAACTTAACATATGATGAACAAAGCAAATAGCATCAGTAATATGTTGAGAACTGACTGTGCTGTCCATCGACACAAGCAAGATCTTGGACTTCAATGGATCTCTGCAACATAAGTGTCAATCTAGTTTTCAAGATACTTATTTTAATTTGCATGAAATGAAATAAAATTCCACTTAAAGGAAATGTATTTCTTCATGTATCTTTTTACCAAATAGATGCAATAGATCCTTTCAAAAAAGTCACATTAAGGGAAAAATAATATTAGTCGATTTAGGAATCCGTACCCTTATCCCTTTCCAGTAGCAGCACAAATAACTCATAGTGTTCAGTTAAAAACACAGTACAGCAAAATGAACAGGCACAAGCATTTTGTTTTTGCTCTGTTTGTGACACTGAAATGTTTAAAGAGTTGTATATTAGACAAGATGAAGTAAATACAAACTTGTCATTCATTTCTCTCTCTTATTATTTTATGAACCCTAACCTTAGCTGTTGCACATAAGCTCTACAGAGGCACATATGGATCTTGCATTTGGCTTATTCTGTGACTTCCTGAATCAGGTGATTTTGGTAGGGTGGTCATATGATTCACAACTGTCCCATGATTTCTCCATTACGAATAATGACATTTCTTTCTGGATGCCTTTATTTTACCAGATAAATTCAATGTTTTAGAATCAGTTCTCATTTAAAAACATGACCTCAACACATTATGGCTCACTGAATGTCTTAAATAGGGATGAGATGCTCAGTAGGTCAACTCCTTGGCGCTTATACTCTTATTGGTTCCCGTATGTGTGATGCACATTGCTTTCAGACAAATGAATTGAAAGATTTAAAGGAGTGTGCATAAGACTGAAATGACACTGCCATAGACATACCACTTGATAAGAACATGAAGGAGTCTTCATGAATATTTGTGACTGTTATTCAAAAAATAATGACACATTTAATGCAAAGTTAAAATATGTTTCTTATAACAACTTGACATTAACCAAAACCAAAATGTTTCTGCAAACAGTAACCAAGAAATTATAATCTGTCATAAATATGTGTGTTAACTTGTTGTTAACGTGTATTAATTAGCTAACTTTAATAAGTTATGTAGCTTAATGTGTTAATAGGAAATTACTCTGTCATTTGTTAGTCTTAATTTTCTTCATCGAATTAATCCTACTGTATTCTAGCAGGATGTCTACAAAGCACTTGCATTTGAATCATGACTTTCAAGGATCCGTTTTGAGTAGTGCAATGCACATCTTCACTTGTGAAAGGGAGCAGTGCACCAGCTGGAATACAATCTGCTGAAAGTAAAAGGAAGCAGAAGTAATTGATATTCTTGATCCCATTAGAGATTAGGGTGAACAGAAAATGGATGGATAGAAGAAGTAATTGATCTAATTAAGTTTAGATAAAAAAAAAGAAAAAAAAAGAAAATATTGCCTTTATTTCTTTTTGCAGGTGAAGTTAGTTTTCAGCAAGTTAAGCTAAAGCTGGCATGCTCTAAGTTAATGTTAGCTAAATGTGGCCACCTCTGTTATGGTAAGAACCTTAATCTTAAGCATATTTTTCCCGTTATTCTTTAACGTTCCCAATTTTCCTGAACTCATCATCTCCTCTGCTGTTTTGTAGTGAGCTGACCCCTCCGTCAGCCCCACCTGCAGATTCTTTCCCCTCCATTCTACATTATTCATCTCTGTATTAAAAAAACAATTTTAACTGATTCTCTGTTTCTCCTGTGGTTCTATGCATGTGGGCTAAGAAAATAGATCCCATCATGACAGTTATCTGGCCAATTGCAGATTACAAACCTTTTAGAGTCAACAGTGGTTGACTCTAAATAAGATTGGCTTCACATGTAAAAATCGAGCGATCACCATTCTCCCAAAACAAAGGAAATCGCCACCCATAAATCGGCTAGTTGATAAATTGGTTCACCCCTATTTATTAGCATTAGTTGACTAAAGCTGGACTAAGACTAAAACAATTCTGACGACCACGACTTAAGCTAAATACAAATTTTCTGTCAAAATTAACCCTGTCAAATACGCTATTGAAGACATGCTACAGGAGTGATGGATGTTATCAAGCACAAGCAAAAATCACATTTTTGAACACCTTCAAAAAGCTGTTTCCAGTAAACAAACACTATGAACAGACCTAACATATCTATTGAGATAATAATAACCGTCACAGAGACTATTTGTTTGGGTAGTACAGGCATTATGCTCCTGAGCATATCCATATGCCAGGAACACATCAAATGCCTAACTGAAGCGCCATTAATATGATGCAGTTTGATGCATTGTGGCGCTATAAAAACAAACAAAAAAGGACAGTCGCCACAGGCTGACTCACCGTCCCACTAATGCACCATGCAACCGAGGAACATATCCATTAATGTTCCTCGGTGCAGATAGAGTTTATGTATGTGGACCAGTGCCTGTGAACACACACTCCACAAATAACTCTTTGTTCACAAATATATATCATCCTCACTGCATACACAGCACACTCCTCTGAAAGCGTAACTGTACATTAGAGTTGCAGTTTGCGCAAGCAGAGCAGGCAGTGTGGCGACTTTTAAACTTGACTTTGTTTTCCTCGCCAGGGAAGAGGTCAAGTAGAGCCTGGCGGCCCACTAGGCTTTTAATACACTGGGGAAAACATGGAATTGTTATAAATTTACACAAGCAAGGTTGGTTTATCACAGTGTTATGCAGGTTTAGGTTTCTAAATAACTGAAACCGTAATTAAAAAACTGGTTGCTTTTGCAAGAAACAAAATGAAGGAAATCTGTGAGGGAGGAGATTATTTAAAAACAAAATATGTTATCATAAAGATATATACAGTCATTTTGATAATAATATTTACCTTTTGATATTGCCAAAATTTTGGCAATATAGGTACCATTCACTAAGAAGGGTGACTCTCTGTCTGGTTGTTTGTTGAGTTTAATTTCCGCTGTCTCTTCATCAATAGTAAACCAGTTATCTGGATCATAAGCTTTGGCATAGC